>NW_027167831.1:0-116767 GCF_040954835.1 Lepisosteus oculatus
TTTCAGCAGAAATAAACATGTTTTCTGCAAGTTTGGTCAACCCATGTAAGTTATGGGGCAGTAACATCACACTTTTCAAAACGTGTTTTTCAGCCCGAAATAAACGCGTTTTTTCAGACAACTGAATCTCCTTGTAACAGCAAGGCTCAGAAGAGCCCACACACTCAGCCCTTAACCCCATTGTGCAGAAAGGGTCAAAACGTGTTTTTCAGCAGAAATAAACATGTTTCTGCAAGTTTGGTCAACCCATGTAAGTTATGGGGCAGTAACATCACACTTTTCAAAACGTGTTTTTCAGCACGAAATAAACGCGTTTTTTCAGACAACTGAATCTCCTTGTAACAGCAAGGCTCAGAAGAGCCCACACACTCAGCCCTTAACCCCATTGTGCAGAAAGGGTCAAAACGTGTTTTTCAGCAGAAATAAACATGTTTCTGCAAGTTTGGTCAACCCCATGTAAGTTATGGGGCAGTAACATCACACTTTTCAAAACGTGTTTTTCAGCCCGAAATAAACGCGTTTTTTCAGACAACTGAATCTCCTTGTAACAGCAAGGCTCAGAAGAGCCCACACACTCAGCCCTTAACCCCAGTGTACAGAAAGTGTCAAAAACGTGTTTTTCAGCAGAAATAAACATGTTTCTGCAAGTTTGGTCAACCCCATGTAAGTTATGGGGCAGTAACATCACACTTTTCAAAACGTGTTTTTCAGCCCGAAATAAACGCGTTTTTTCAGGCAACTGAATCTACTTGTAACAGCAAGGCTCAGAAGAGCCCACACACTCAGCCCTTAACCCCAGTGTGCAGAAAGGGTCAAAAACGTGTTTTTCAGCAGAAATAAACATGTTTCTGCAAGTTTGGTCAACCCCATGTAAGTTATGGGGCAGTAACATCACACTTTTCAAAACGTGTTTTTCAGCCCGAAATAAACGCGTTTTTTCAGACAACTGAATCTCCTTGTAACAGCAAGGCTCAGAAGAGCCTACACACTCAGCCCTTAACCCCATTGTGCAGAAAGGGTCAAAACGTGTTTTTCAGCAGAAATAAACATGTTTCTGCAAGTTTGGTCAACCCCATGTAAGTTATGGGGCAGTAACATCACACTTTTCAAAACGTGTTTTTCAGCCCGAAATAAACGCGTTTTTTCAGACAACTGAATCTCCTTGTAACAGCAAGGCTCAGAAGAGCCCACACACTCAGCCCTTAACCCCAGTGTACAGAAAGTGTCAAAACGTGTTTTTCAGCAGAAATAAACATGTTTCTGCAAGTTTGGTCAACCCCATGTAAGTTATGGGGCAGTAACAGAACACTTTTCAAAACGTGTTTTTCAGCCCGAAATAAACGCGTTTTTTCAGGCAACTGAATCTCCTTGTAACAGCAAGGCTCAGAAGAGCCCACACACTCAGCCCTTAACCCCAGTGTACAGAAAGTGTCAAAACGTGTTTTTCAGCAGAAATAAACATGTTTCTGCAAGTTTGGTCAACCCCATGTAAGTTATGGGGCAGTAACAGAACACTTTTCAAAACGTGTTTTTCAGCCCGAAATAAACGCGTTTTTTCAGACAACTGAATCTCCTTGTAACAGCAAGGCTCAGAAGAGCCCACACACTCAGCCCTTAACCCCAGTGTACAGAAAGTGTCAAAACGTGTTTTTCAGCAGAAATAAACATGTTTCTGCAAGTTTGGTCAACCCCATGTAAGTTATGGGGCAGTAACATCACACTTTTCAAAACGTGTTTTTCAGCCCGAAATAAACGCGTTTTTTCAGACAACTGAATCTCCTTGTAACAGCAAGGCTCAGAAGAGCCCACACACTCAGCCCTTAACCCCAGTGTACAGAAAGTGTCAAAACGTGTTTTTCAGCAGAAATAAACATGTTTCTGCAAGTTTGGTCAACCCCATGTAAGTTATGGGGCAGTAACATCACACTTTTCAAAACGTGTTTTTCAGCCCGAAATAAACGCGTTTTTTCAGGCAACTGAATCTACTTGTAACAGCAAGGCTCAGAAGAGCCCACACACTCAGCCCTTAACCCCAGTGTGCAGAAAGGGTCAAAACGTGTTTTTCAGCAGAAATAAACATGTTTCTGCAAGTTTGGTCAACCCCATGTAAGTTATGGGGCAGTAACATCACACTTTCAAAACGTGTTTTTCAGCCCGAAATAAACGCGTTTTTTCAGACAACTGAATCTCCTTGTAACAGCAAGGCTCAGAAGAGCCCACACACTCAGGCCTTAACCCCAGTGTACAGAAAGTGTCAAAACGTGTTTTTCAGCAGAAATAAACATGTTTCTGCAAGTTTGGTCAACCCCATGTAAGTTATGGGGCAGTAACATCACACTTTTCAAAACGTGTTTTTCAGCCCGAAATAAACGCGTTTTTTCAGACAACTGAATCTCCTTGTAACAGCAAGGCTCAGAAGAGCCCACACACTCAGCCCTTAACCCCAGTGTGCAGAAAGGGTCAAAACGTGTTTTTCAGCAGAAATAAACATGTTTCTGCAAGTTTGGTCAACCCCATGTAAGTTATGGGGCAGTAACATCACACTTTTCAAACGTGTTTTTCAGCCCGAAATAAACGCGTTTTTTCAGGCAACTGAATCTACTTGTAACAGCAAGGCTCAGAAGAGCCCACACACTCAGCCCTTAACCCCAGTGTACAGAAAGTGTCAAAACGTGTTTTTCAGCAGAAATAAACATGTTTCTGCAAGTTTGGTCAACCCCATGTAAGTTATGGGGCAGTAACAGAACACTTTTCAAAACGTGTTTTTCAGCCCGAAATAAACGCGTTTTTTTCAGACAACTGAATCTCCTTGTAACAGCAAGGCTCAGAAGAGCCCACACACTCAGCCCTTAACCCCAGTGTACAGAAAGTGTCAAAACGTGTTTTTCAGCAGAAATAAACATGTTTCTGCAAGTTTGGTCAACCCCATGTAAGTTATGGGGCAGTAACATCACACTTTTCAAAACGTGTTTTTCAGCCCGAAATAAACGCGTTTTTTCAGACAACTGAATCTCCATGTAACAGCAAGGCTCAGAAGAGCCTACACACTCAGCCCTTAACCCCAGTGTACAGAAAGTGTCAAAACGTGTTTTTTCAGCAGAAATAAACATGTTTCTGCAAGTTTGGTCAACCCCATGTAAGTTATGGGGCAGTAACATCACACTTTTCAAAACGTGTTTTTCAGCCCGAAATAAACGCGTTTTTTCAGACAACTGAATCTCCTTGTAACAGCAAGGCTCAGAAGAGCCCACACACTCAGCCCTTAACCCCAGTGTACAGAAAGTGGTCAAACGTGTTTTTCAGCAGAAATAAACATGTTTCTGCAAGTTTGGTCAACCCCATGTAAGTTATGGGGCAGTAACATCACACTTTTCAAAACGTGTTTTTCAGCCCGAAATAAACGCGTTTTTTCAGGCAACTGAATCTCCTTGTAACAGCAAGGCTCAGAAGAGCCCACACACTCAGCCCTTAACCCCCAGTGTACAGAAAGTGTCAAAACGTGTTTTTCAGCAGAAATAAACATGTTTCTGCAAGTTTGGTCAACCCCATGTAAGTTATGGGGCAGTAACAGAACACTTTTCAAAACGTGTTTTTCAGCCCGAAATAAACGCGTTTTTTCAGGCAACTGAATCTACTTGTAACAGCAAGGCTCAGAAGAGCCCACACACTCAGCCCTTAACCCCAGTGTGCAGAAAGGGTCAAAACGTGTTTTTCAGCAGAAATAAACATGTTTCTGCAAGTTTGGTCAACCCCATGTAAGTTATGGGGCAGTAACATCACACTTTTCAAAACGTGTTTTTCAGCCCGAAATAAACGCGTTTTTTCAGACAACTGAATCTCCTTGTAACAGCAAGGCTCAGAAGAGCCCACACACTCAGCCCTTAACCCCATTGTGCAGAAAGGGTCAAAACGTGTTTTTCAGCAGAAATAAACATGTTTCTGCAAGTTTGGTCAACCCCATGTAAGTTATGGGGCAGTAACATCACACTTTTCAAAACGTGTTTTTCAGCCCGAAATAAACGCGTTTTTCAGACAACTGAATCTCCTTGTAACAGCAAGGCTCAGAAGAGCCCACACACTCAGCCCTTAACCCCAGTGTACAGAAAGTGTCAAAACGTGTTTTTCAGCAGAAATAAACATGTTTCTGCAAGTTTGGTCAACCCCATGTAAGTTATGGGGCAGTAACAGAACACTTTTCAAAACGTGTTTTTCAGCCCGAAATAAACGCGTTTTTTCAGGCAACTGAATCTACTTGTAACAGCAAGGCTCAGAAGAGCCCACACACTCAGCCCTTAACCCCAGTGTGCAGAAAGGGTCAAAACGTGTTTTTCAGCAGAAATAAACATGTTTCTGCAAGTTTGGTCAACCCCATGTAAGTTATGGGGCAGTAACATCACACTTTTCAAAACGTGTTTTTCAGCCCGAAATAAACGCGTTTTTTTCAGGCAACTGAATCTACTTGTAACAGCAAGGCTCAGAAGAGCCCACACACTCAGCCCTTAACCCCATTGTGCAGAAAGGGTCAAAACGTGTTTTTCAGCAGAAATAAACATGTTTCTGCAAGTTTGGTCAACCCCATGTAAGTTATGGGGCAGTAACATGACACTTTTCAAAACGTGTTTTTCAGCCCGAAATAAACGCGTTTTTTCAGGCAACTGAATCTACTTGTAACAGCAAGGCTCAGAAGAGCCCACACACTCAGCCCTTAACCCCAGTGTGCAGAAAGGGTCAAAACGTGTTTTTCAGCAGAAATAAACATGTTTCTGCAAGTTTGGTCAACCCCATGTAAGTTATGGGGCAGTAACATCACACTTTTCAAAACGTGTTTTTCAGCCCGAAATAAACGCGTTTTTTCAGACAACTGAATCTCCTTGTAACAGCAAGGCTCAGAAGAGCCCACACACTCAGCCCTTAACCCCATTGTGCAGAAAGGGTCAAAACGTGTTTTTCAGCAGAAATAAACATGTTTCTGCAAGTTTGGTCAACCCCATGTAAGTTATGGGGCAGTAACATCACACTTTTCAAAACGTGTTTTTCAGCCCGAAATAAACGCGTTTTTTCAGACAACTGAATCTCCTTGTAACAGCAAGGCTCAGAAGAGCCCACACACTCAGCCCTTAACCCCAGTGTACAGAAAGTGTCAAAACGTGTTTTTCAGCAGAAATAAACATGTTTCTGCAAGTTTGGTCAACCCCATGTAAGTTATGGGGCAGTAACAGAACACTTTTCAAAACGTGTTTTTCAGCCCGAAATAAACGCGTTTTTTCAGGCAACTGAATCTACTTGTAACAGCAAGGCTCAGAAGAGCCCACACACTCAGCCCTTAACCCCAGTGTGCAGAAAGGGTCAAAACGTGTTTTTCAGCAGAAATAAACATGTTTCTGCAAGTTTGGTCAACCCCATGTAAGTTATGGGGCAGTAACATCACACTTTTCAAAACGTGTTTTTCAGCCCGAAATAAACGCGTTTTTTCAGACAACTGAATCTCCTTGTAACAGCAAGGCTCAGAAGAGCCCACACACTCAGCCCTTAACCCCAGTGTACAGAAAGTGTCAAAACGTGTTTTTCAGCAGAAATAAACATGTTTCTGCAAGTTTGGTCAACCCCATGTAAGTTATGGGGCAGTAACAGAACACTTTTCAAAACGTGTTTTTCAGCCCGAAATAAACGCGTTTTTTCAGACAACTGAATCTCCTTGTAACAGCAAGGCTCAGAAGAGCCCACACACTCAGCCCTTAACCCCAGTGTACAGAAAGTGTCAAAACGTGTTTTTCAGCAGAAATAAACATGTTTCTGCAAGTTTGGTCAACCCCATGTAAGTTATGGGGCAGTAACATCACACTTTTCAAAACGTGTTTTTCAGCCCGAAATAAACGCGTTTTTTCAGACAACTGAATCTCCTTGTAACAGCAAGGCTCAGAAGAGCCCACACACTCAGCCCTTAACCCCAGTGTACAGAAAGTGTCAAAACGTGTTTTTCAGCAGAAATAAACATGTTTCTGCAAGTTTGGTCAACCCCATGTAAGTTATGGGGCAGTAACAGAACACTTTTCAAAACGTGTTTTTCAGCCCGAAATAAACGCGTTTTTTCAGACAACTGAATCTCCTTGTAACAGCAAGGCTCAGAAGAGCCCACACACTCAGCCCTTAACCCCAGTGTACAGAAAGTGTCAAAACGTGTTTTTCAGCAGAAATAAACATGTTTCTGCAAGTTTGGTCAACCCCATGTAAGTTATGGGGCAGTAACATCACACTTTTCAAAACGTGTTTTTCAGCCCGAAATAAACGCGTTTTTTCAGACAACTGAATCTCCATGTAACAGCAAGGCTCAGAAGAGCCCACACACTCAGCCCTTAACCCCAGTGTACAGAAAGTGTCAAAACGTGTTTTTCAGCAGAAATAAACATGTTTCTGCAAGTTTGGTCAACCCCATGTAAGTTATGGGGCAGTAACATCACACTTTTCAAAACGTGTTTTTCAGCCCGAAATAAACGCGTTTTTTCAGACAACTGAATCTCCTTGTAACAGCAAGGCTCAGAAGAGCCCACACACTCAGCCCTTAACCCCAGTGTACAGAAAGTGTCAAAACGTGTTTTTCAGCAGAAATAAACATGTTTCTGCAAGTTTGGTCAACCCCATGTAAGTTATGGGCAGTAACATCACACTTTTCAAAACGTGTTTTTCAGCCCGAAATAAACGCGTTTTTTCAGGCAACTGAATCTCCTTGTAACAGCAAGGCTCAGAAGAGCCCACACACTCAGCCCTTAACCCCAGTGTGCAGAAAGGGTCAAAACGTGTTTTTCAGCAGAAATAAACATGTTTCTGCAAGTTTGGTCAACCCCATGTAAGTTATGGGGCAGTAACATCACACTTTTCAAAACGTGTTTTTCAGCCCGAAATAAACGCGTTTTTTCAGACAACTGAATCTCCTTGTAACAGCAAGGCTCAGAAGAGCCCACACACTCAGCCCTTAACCCCAGTGTACAGAAAGTGTCAAAACGTGTTTTTCAGCAGAAATAAACATGTTTCTGCAAGTTTGGTCAACCCCATGTAAGTTATGGGGCAGTAACAGAACACTTTTCAAAAGGTGTTTTTCAGCCGAAATAAACGCGTTTTTTCAGACAACTGAATCTCCTTGTAACAGCAAGGCTCAGAAGAGCCCACACACTCAGCCCTTAACCCCAGTGTACAGAAAGTGTCAAAACGTGTTTTTCAGCAGAAATAAACATGTTTCTGCAAGTTTGGTCAACCCCATGTAAGTTATGGGGCAGTAACATCACACTTTTCAAAACGTGTTTTTCAGCCCGAAATAAACGCGTTTTTTCAGGCAACTGAATCTCCTTGTAACAGCAAGGCTCAGAAGAGCCCACACACTCAGCCCTTAACCCCAGTGTACAGAAAGGGTCAAAACGTGTTTTTCAGCAGAAATAAACATGTTTCTGCAAGTTTGGTCAACCCCATGTAAGTTATGGGGCAGTAACATCACATTTTTCAAAACGTGTTTTTCAGCCCGAAATAAACGCGTTTTTTCAGGCAACTGAATCTACTTGTAACAGCAAGGCTCAGAAGAGCCCACACACTCAGCCCTTAACCCCAGTGTACAGAAAGTGTCAAAACGTGTTTTTCAGCAGAAATAAACATGTTTCTGCAAGTTTGGTCAACCCCATGTAAGTTATGGGGCAGTAACATCACACTTTTCAAAACGTGTTTTTCAGCCCGAAATAAACGCGTTTTTTCAGGCAACTGAATCTACTTGTAACAGCAAGGCTCAGAAGAGCCCACACACTCAGCCCTTAACCCCATTGTGCAGAAAGGGTCAAAACGTGTTTTTCAGCAGAAATAAACATGTTTCTGCAAGTTTGGTCAACCCCATGTAAGTTATGGGGCAGTAACATCACACTTTTCAAAACGTGTTTTTCAGCCCGAAATAAACGCGTTTTTTCAGACAACTGAATCTCCTTGTAACAGCAAGGCTCAGAAGAGCCCACACACTCAGCCCTTAACCCCAGTGTACAGAAAGTGTCAAAACGTGTTTTTCAGCAGAAATAAACATGTTTCTGCAAGTTTGGTCAACCCCATGTAAGTTATGGGGCAGTAACATCACACTTTTCAAAACGTGTTTTTCAGCCCGAAATAAACGCGTTTTTTCAGGCAACTGAATCTACTTGTAACAGCAAGGCTCAGAAGAGCCCACACACTCAGCCCTTAACCCCAGTGTGCAGAAAGGGTCAAAACGTGTTTTTCAGCAGAAATAAACATGTTTCTGCAAGTTTGGTCAACCCCATGTAAGTTATGGGGCAGTAACATCACACTTTTCAAAACGTGTTTTTCAGCCCGAAATAAACGCGTTTTTTCAGACAACTGAATCTCCTTGTAACAGCAAGGCTCAGAAGAGCCCACACACTCAGCCCTTAACCCCATTGTGCAGAAAGGGTCAAAACGTGTTTTTCAGCAGAAATAAACATGTTTCTGCAAGTTTGGTCAACCCCATGTAAGTTATGGGGCAGTAACATCACACTTTTCAAAACGTGTTTTTCAGCACGAAATAAACGCGTTTTTTCAGACAACTGAATCTCCTTGTAACAGCAAGGCTCAGAAGAGCCCACACACTCAGCCCTTAACCCCATTGTGCAGAAAGGGTCAAAACGTGTTTTTCAGCAGAAATAAACATGTTTCTGCAAGTTTGGTCAACCCCATGTAAGTTATGGGGCAGTAACATCACACTTTTCAAAACGTGTTTTTCAGCCCGAAATAAACGCGTTTTTTCAGACAACTGAATCTCCTTGTAACAGCAAGGCTCAGAAGAGCCCACACACTCAGCCCTTAACCCCAGTGTACAGAAAGTGTCAAAACGTGTTTTTCAGCAGAAATAAACATGTTTCTGCAAGTTTGGTCAACCCCATGTAAGTTATGGGGCAGTAACATCACACTTTTCAAAACGTGTTTTTCAGCCCGAAATAAACGCGTTTTTTCAGGCAACTGAATCTACTTGTAACAGCAAGGCTCAGAAGAGCCCACACACTCAGCCCTTAACCCCAGTGTGCAGAAAGGGTCAAAACGTGTTTTTCAGCAGAAATAAACATGTTTCTGCAAGTTTGGTCAACCCCATGTAAGTTATGGGGCAGTAACATCACACTTTTCAAAACGTGTTTTTCAGCCCGAAATAAACGCGTTTTTTCAGACAACTGAATCTCCTTGTAACAGCAAGGCTCAGAAGAGCCTACACACTCAGCCCTTAACCCCATTGTGCAGAAAGGGTCAAAACGTGTTTTTCAGCAGAAATAAACATGTTTCTGCAAGTTTGGTCAACCCCATGTAAGTTATGGGGCAGTAACATCACACTTTTCAAAACGTGTTTTTCAGCCCGAAATAAACGCGTTTTTTCAGACAACTGAATCTCCTTGTAACAGCAAGGCTCAGAAGAGCCCACACACTCAGCCCTTAACCCCAGTGTACAGAAAGTGTCAAAACGTGTTTTTCAGCAGAAATAAACATGTTTCTGCAAGTTTGGTCAACCCCATGTAAGTTATGGGGCAGTAACAGAACACTTTTCAAAACGTGTTTTTCAGCCCGAAATAAACGCGTTTTTTCAGGCAACTGAATCTCCTTGTAACAGCAAGGCTCAGAAGAGCCCACACACTCAGCCCTTAACCCCAGTGTACAGAAAGTGTCAAAACGTGTTTTTCAGCAGAAATAAACATGTTTCTGCAAGTTTGGTCAACCCCATGTAAGTTATGGGGCAGTAACAGAACACTTTTCAAAACGTGTTTTTCAGCCCGAAATAAACGCGTTTTTTCAGACAACTGAATCTCCTTGTAACAGCAAGGCTCAGAAGAGCCCACACACTCAGCCCTTAACCCCAGTGTACAGAAAGTGTCAAAACGTGTTTTTCAGCAGAAATAAACATGTTTCTGCAAGTTTGGTCAACCCCATGTAAGTTATGGGGCAGTAACATCACACTTTTCAAAACGTGTTTTTCAGCCCGAAATAAACGCGTTTTTTCAGACAACTGAATCTCCTTGTAACAGCAAGGCTCAGAAGAGCCCACACACTCAGCCCTTAACCCCAGTGTACAGAAAGTGTCAAAACGTGTTTTTCAGCAGAAATAAACATGTTTCTGCAAGTTTGGTCAACCCCATGTAAGTTATGGGGCAGTAACATCACACTTTTCAAAACGTGTTTTTCAGCCCGAAATAAACGCGTTTTTCAGGCAACTGAATCTACTTGTAACAGCAAGGCTCAGAAGAGCCCACACACTCAGCCCTTAACCCCAGTGTGCAGAAAGGGTCAAAACGTGTTTTTCAGCAGAAATAAACATGTTTCTGCAAGTTTGGTCAACCCCATGTAAGTTATGGGGCAGTAACATCACACTTTTCAAAACGTGTTTTTCAGCCCGAAATAAACGCGTTTTTTCAGACAACTGAATCTCCTTGTAACAGCAAGGCTCAGAAGAGCCCACACACTCAGGCCTTAACCCCAGTGTACAGAAAGTGTCAAAACGTGTTTTTCAGCAGAAATAAACATGTTTCTGCAAGTTTGGTCAACCCCATGTAAGTTATGGGGCAGTAACATCACACTTTTCAAAACGTGTTTTTCAGCCCGAAATAAACGCGTTTTTTCAGACAACTGAATCTCCTTGTAACAGCAAGGCTCAGAAGAGCCCACACACTCAGCCCTTAACCCCAGTGTGCAGAAAGGGTCAAAACGTGTTTTTCAGCAGAAATAAACATGTTTCTGCAAGTTTGGTCAACCCCATGTAAGTTATGGGGCAGTAACATCACACTTTTCAAAACGTGTTTTTCAGCCCGAAATAAACGCGTTTTTTCAGACAACTGAATCTCCTTGTAACAGCAAGGCTCAGAAGAGCCCACACACTCAGCCCTTAACCCCAGTGTACAGAAAGTGTCAAAACGTGTTTTTCAGCAGAAATAAACATGTTTCTGCAAGTTTGGTCAACCCCATGTAAGTTATGGGGCAGTAACATCACACTTTTCAAAACGTGTTTTTCAGCCCGAAATAAACGCGTTTTTTCAGACAACTGAATCTCCTTGTAACAGCAAGGCTCAGAAGAGCCCACACACTCAGCCCTTAACCCCAGTGTGCAGAAAGGGTCAAAACGTGTTTTTCAGCAGAAATAAACATGTTTCTGCAAGTTTGGTCAACCCCATGTAAGTTATGGGGCAGTAACATCACACTTTTCAAAACGTGTTTTTCAGCCCGAAATAAACGCGTTTTTTCAGGCAACTGAATCTACTTGTAACAGCAAGGCTCAGAAGAGCCCACACACTCAGCCCTTAACCCCAGTGTACAGAAAGTGTCAAAACGTGTTTTTCAGCAGAAATAAACATGTTTCTGCAAGTTTGGTCAACCCCATGTAAGTTATGGGGCAGTAACAGAACACTTTTCAAAACTTGTTTTTCAGCCCGAAATAAACGCGTTTTTTCAGACAACTGAATCTCCTTGTAACAGCAAGGCTCAGAAGAGCCCACACACTCAGCCCTTAACCCCAGTGTACAGAAAGTGTCAAAACGTGTTTTTCAGCAGAAATAAACATGTTTCTGCAAGTTTGGTCAACCCCATGTAAGTTATGGGGCAGTAACATCACACTTTTCAAAACGTGTTTTTCAGCCCGAAATAAACGCGTTTTTTCAGGCAACTGAATCTACTTGTAACAGCAAGGCTCAGAAGAGCCCACACACTCAGCCCTTAACCCCAGTGTGCAGAAAGGGTCAAAACGTGTTTTTCAGCAGAAATAAACATGTTTCTGCAAGTTTGGTCAACCCCATGTAAGTTATGGGGCAGTAACATCACACTTTTCAAAACGTGTTTTTCAGCCCGAAATAAACGCGTTTTTTCAGACAACTGAATCTCCTTGTAACAGCAAGGCTCAGAAGAGCCCACACACTCAGCCCTTAACCCCAGTGTACAGAAAGTGTCAAAACGTGTTTTTCAGCAGAAATAAACATGTTTCTGCAAGTTTGGTCAACCCCATGTAAGTTATGGGGCAGTAACAGAACACTTTTCAAAACGTGTTTTTCAGCCCGAAATAAACGCGTTTTTTCAGACAACTGAATCTCCTTGTAACAGCAAGGCTCAGAAGAGCCCACACATTCAGCCCTTAACCCCAGTGTACAGAAAGTGTCAAAACGTGTTTTTCAGCAGAAATAAACATGTTTCTGCAAGTTTGGTCAACCCCATGTAAGTTATGGGGCAGTAACATCACACTTTTCAAAACGTGTTTTTCAGCCCGAAATAAACGCGTTTTTTCAGACAACTGAATCTCCTTGTAACAGCAAGGCTCAGAAGAGCCCACACACTCAGCCCTTAACCCCAGTGTACAGAAAGTGTCAAAACGTGTTTTTCAGCAGAAATAAACATGTTTCTGCAAGTTTGGTCAACCCCATGTAAGTTATGGGGCAGTAACATCACACTTTTCAAAACGTGTTTTTCAGCCCGAAATAAACGCGTTTTTTCAGGCAACTGAATCTACTTGTAACAGCAAGGCTCAGAAGAGCCCACACACTCAGCCCTTAACCCCAGTGTACAGAAAGTGTCAAAACGTGTTTTTCAGCAGAAATAAACATGTTTCTGCAAGTTTGGTCAACCCCATGTAAGTTATGGGGCAGTAACATCACACTTTTCAAAACGTGTTTTTCAGCCCGAAATAAACGCGTTTTTTCAGGCAACTGAATCTACTTGTAACAGCAAGGCTCAGAAGAGCCCACACACTCAGCCCTTAACCCCAGTGTGCAGAAAGGGTCAAAACGTGTTTTTCAGCAGAAATAAACATGTTTCTGCAAGTTTGGTCAACCCCATGTAAGTTATGGGGCAGTAACATCACACTTTTCAAAACGTGTTTTTCAGCCCGAAATAAACGCGTTTTTTCATACAACTGAATCTCCTTGTAACAGCAAGGCTCAGAAGAGCCCACACACTCAGCCCTTAACCCCAGTGTACAGAAAGTGTCAAAACGTGTTTTTCAGCAGAAATAAACATGTTTCTGCAAGTTTGGTCAACCCCATGTAAGTTATGGGGCAGTAACATCACACTTTTCAAAACGTGTTTTTCAGCCCGAAATAAACGCGTTTTTTCAGACAACTGAATCTCCTTGTAACAGCAAGGCTCAGAAGAGCCCACACACTCAGCCCTTAACCCCAGTGTACAGAAAGTGTCAAAACGTGTTTTTCAGCAGAAATAAACATGTTTCTGCAAGTTTGGTCAACCCCATGTAAGTTATGGGGCAGTAACAGAACACTTTTCAAAACGTGTTTTTCAGCCCGAAATAAACGCGTTTTTTCAGACAACTGAATCTCCTTGTAACAGCAAGGCTCAGAAGAGCCCACACACTCAGCCCTTAACCCCAGTGTACAGAAAGTGTCAAAACGTGTTTTTCAGCAGAAATAAACATGTTTCTGCAAGTTTGGTCAACCCCATGTAAGTTATGGGGCAGTAACATCACACTTTTCAAAACGTGTTTTTCAGCCCGAAATAAACGCGTTTTTTCAGACAACTGAATCTCCATGTAACAGCAAGGCTCAGAAGAGCCCACACACTCAGCCCTTAACCCCAGTGTACAGAAAGTGTCAAAACGTGTTTTTCAGCAGAAATAAACATGTTTCTGCAAGTTTGGTCAACCCCATGTAAGTTATGGGGCAGTAACATCACACTTTTCAAAACGTGTTTTTCAGCCCGAAATAAACGCGTTTTTTCAGACAACTGAATCTCCTTGTAACAGCAAGGCTCAGAAGAGCCCACACACTCAGCCCTTAACCCCAGTGTACAGAAAGTGTCAAAACGTGTTTTTCAGCAGAAATAAACATGTTTCTGCAAGTTTGGTCAACCCCATGTAAGTTATGGGGCAGTAACATCACACTTTTCAAAACGTGTTTTTCAGCCCGAAATAAACGCGTTTTTTCAGGCAACTGAATCTCCTTGTAACAGCAAGGCTCAGAAGAGCCCACACACTCAGCCCTTAACCCCAGTGTGCAGAAAGGGTCAAAACGTGTTTTTCAGCAGAAATAAACATGTTTCTGCAAGTTTGGTCAACCCCATGTAAGTTATGGGGCAGTAACATCACACTTTTCAAAACGTGTTTTTCAGCCCGAAATAAACGCGTTTTTTCAGACAACTGAATCTCCTTGTAACAGCAAGGCTCAGAAGAGCCCACACACTCAGCCCTTAACCCCAGTGTACAGAAAGTGTCAAAACGTGTTTTTCAGCAGAAATAAACATGTTTCTGCAAGTTTGGTCAACCCCATGTAAGTTATGGGGCAGTAACAGAACACTTTTCAAAACGTGTTTTTCAGCCCGAAATAAACGCGTTTTTTCAGACAACTGAATCTCCTTGTAACAGCAAGGCTCAGAAGAGCCCACACACTCAGCCCTTAACCCCAGTGTACAGAAAGTGTCAAAACGTGTTTTTCAGCAGAAATAAACATGTTTCTGCAAGTTTGGTCAACCCCATGTAAGTTATGGGGCAGTAACATCACACTTTTCAAAACGTGTTTTTCAGCCCGAAATAAACGCGTTTTTTCAGGCAACTGAATCTACTTGTAACAGCAAGGCTCAGAAGAGCCCACACACTCAGCCCTTAACCCCATTGTGCAGAAAGGGTCAAAACGTGTTTTTCAGCAGAAATAAACATGTTTCTGCAAGTTTGGTCAACCCCATGTAAGTTATGGGGCAGTAACATCACACTTTTCAAAACGTGTTTTTCAGCCCGAAATAAACGCGTTTTTTCAGACAACTGAATCTCCTTGTAACAGCAAGGCTCAGAAGAGCCCACACACTCAGCCCTTAACCCCAGTGTACAGAAAGTGTCAAAACGTGTTTTTCAGCAGAAATAAACATGTTTCTGCAAGTTTGGTCAACCCCATGTAAGTTATGGGGCAGTAACATCACACTTTTCAAAACGTGTTTTTCAGCCCGAAATAAACGCGTTTTTTCAGGCAACTGAATCTACTTGTAACAGCAAGGCTCAGAAGAGCCCACACACTCAGCCCTTAACCCCAGTGTGCAGAAAGGGTCAAAACGTGTTTTTCAGCAGAAATAAACATGTTTCTGCAAGTTTGGTCAACCCCATGTAAGTTATGGGGCAGTAACATCACACTTTTCAAAACGTGTTTTTCAGCCCGAAATAAACGCGTTTTTTCAGACAACTGAATCTCCTTGTAACAGCAAGGCTCAGAAGAGCCCACACACTCAGCCCTTAACCCCATTGTGCAGAAAGGGTCAAAACGTGTTTTTCAGCAGAAATAAACATGTTTCTGCAAGTTTGGTCAACCCCATGTAAGTTATGGGGCAGTAACATCACACTTTTCAAAACGTGTTTTTCAGCCCGAAATAAACGCGTTTTTTCAGACAACTGAATCTCCTTGTAACAGCAAGGCTCAGAAGAGCCCACACACTCAGCCCTTAACCCCATTGTGCAGAAAGGGTCAAAACGTGTTTTTCAGCAGAAATAAACATGTTTCTGCAAGTTTGGTCAACCCCATGTAAGTTATGGGGCAGTAACATCACACTTTTCAAAACGTGTTTTTCAGCCCGAAATAAACGCGTTTTTTCAGACAACTGAATCTCCTTGTAACAGCAAGGCTCAGAAGAGCCCACACACTCAGCCCTTAACCCCAGTGTACAGAAAGTGTCAAAACGTGTTTTTCAGCAGAAATAAACATGTTTCTGCAAGTTTGGTCAACCCCATGTAAGTTATGGGGCAGTAACATCACACTTTTCAAAACGTGTTTTTCAGCCCGAAATAAACGCGTTTTTTCAGGCAACTGAATCTACTTGTAACAGCAAGGCTCAGAAGAGCCCACACACTCAGCCCTTAACCCCAGTGTGCAGAAAGGGTCAAAACGTGTTTTTCAGCAGAAATAAACATGTTTCTGCAAGTTTGGTCAACCCCATGTAAGTTATGGGGCAGTAACATCACACTTTTCAAAACGTGTTTTTCAGCCCGAAATAAACGCGTTTTTTCAGACAACTGAATCTCCTTGTAACAGCAAGGCTCAGAAGAGCCTACACACTCAGCCCTTAACCCCATTGTGCAGAAAGGGTCAAAACGTGTTTTTCAGCAGAAATAAACATGTTTCTGCAAGTTTGGTCAACCCCATGTAAGTTATGGGGCAGTAACATCACACTTTTCAAAACGTGTTTTTCAGCCCGAAATAAACGCGTTTTTTCAGACAACTGAATCTCCTTGTAACAGCAAGGCTCAGAAGAGCCCACACACTCAGCCCTTAACCCCAGTGTACAGAAAGTGTCAAAACGTGTTTTTCAGCAGAAATAAACATGTTTCTGCAAGTTTGGTCAACCCCATGTAAGTTATGGGGCAGTAACAGAACACTTTTCAAAACGTGTTTTTCAGCCCGAAATAAACGCGTTTTTTCAGGCAACTGAATCTCCTTGTAACAGCAAGGCTCAGAAGAGCCCACACACTCAGCCCTTAACCCCAGTGTACAGAAAGTGTCAAAACGTGTTTTTCAGCAGAAATAAACATGTTTCTGCAAGTTTGGTCAACCCCATGTAAGTTATGGGGCAGTAACAGAACACTTTTCAAAACGTGTTTTTCAGCCCGAAATAAACGCGTTTTTTCAGACAACTGAATCTCCTTGTAACAGCAAGGCTCAGAAGAGCCCACACACTCAGCCCTTAACCCCAGTGTACAGAAAGTGTCAAAACGTGTTTTTCAGCAGAAATAAACATGTTTCTGCAAGTTTGGTCAACCCCATGTAAGTTATGGGGCAGTAACATCACACTTTTCAAAACGTGTTTTTCAGCCCGAAATAAACGCGTTTTTTCAGACAACTGAATCTCCTTGTAACAGCAAGGCTCAGAAGAGCCCACACACTCAGCCCTTAACCCCAGTGTACAGAAAGTGTCAAAACGTGTTTTTCAGCAGAAATAAACATGTTTCTGCAAGTTTGGTCAACCCCATGTAAGTTATGGGGCAGTAACATCACACTTTTCAAAACGTGTTTTTCAGCCCGAAATAAACGCGTTTTTTCAGGCAACTGAATCTACTTGTAACAGCAAGGCTCAGAAGAGCCCACACACTCAGCCCTTAACCCCAGTGTGCAGAAAGGGTCAAAACGTGTTTTTCAGCAGAAATAAACATGTTTCTGCAAGTTTGGTCAACCCCATGTAAGTTATGGGGCAGTAACATCACACTTTTCAAAACGTGTTTTTCAGCCCGAAATAAACGCGTTTTTTCAGACAACTGAATCTCCTTGTAACAGCAAGGCTCAGAAGAGCCCACACACTCAGGCCTTAACCCCAGTGTACAGAAAGTGTCAAAACGTGTTTTTCAGCAGAAATAAACATGTTTCTGCAAGTTTGGTCAACCCCATGTAAGTTATGGGGCAGTAACATCACACTTTTCAAAACGTGTTTTTCAGCCCGAAATAAACGCGTTTTTTCAGACAACTGAATCTCCTTGTAACAGCAAGGCTCAGAAGAGCCCACACACTCAGCCCTTAACCCCAGTGTGCAGAAAGGGTCAAAACGTGTTTTTCAGCAGAAATAAACATGTTTCTGCAAGTTTGGTCAACCCCATGTAAGTTATGGGGCAGTAACATCACACTTTTCAAAACGTGTTTTTCAGCCCGAAATAAACGCGTTTTTTCAGGCAACTGAATCTACTTGTAACAGCAAGGCTCAGAAGAGCCCACACACTCAGCCCTTAACCCCAGTGTACAGAAAGTGTCAAAACGTGTTTTTCAGCAGAAATAAACATGTTTCTGCAAGTTTGGTCAACCCCATGTAAGTTATGGGGCAGTAACAGAACACTTTTCAAAACGTGTTTTTCAGCCCGAAATAAACGCGTTTTTTCAGACAACTGAATCTCCTTGTAACAGCAAGGCTCAGAAGAGCCCACACACTCAGCCCTTAACCCCAGTGTACAGAAAGTGTCAAAACGTGTTTTTCAGCAGAAATAAACATGTTTCTGCAAGTTTGGTCAACCCCATGTAAGTTATGGGGCAGTAACATCACACTTTTCAAAACGTGTTTTTCAGCCCGAAATAAACGCGTTTTTTCAGACAACTGAATCTCCTTGTAACAGCAAGGCTCAGAAGAGCCCACACACTCAGGCCTTAACCCCAGTGTACAGAAAGTGTCAAAACGTGTTTTTCAGCAGAAATAAACATGTTTCTGCAAGTTTGGTCAACCCCATGTAAGTTATGGGGCAGTAACAGAACACTTTTCAAAACGTGTTTTTCAGCCCGAAATAAACGCGTTTTTTCAGACAACTGAATCTCCTTGTAACAGCAAGGCTCAGAAGAGCCCACACACTCAGCCCTTAACCCCAGTGTGCAGAAAGGGTCAAAACGTGTTTTTCAGCAGAAATAAACATGTTTCTGCAAGTTTGGTCAACCCCATGTAAGTTATGGGGCAGTAACATCACACTTTTCAAAACGTGTTTTTCAGCCCGAAATAAACGCGTTTTTTCAGGCAACTGAATCTACTTGTAACAGCAAGGCTCAGAAGAGCCCACACACTCAGCCCTTAACCCCAGTGTACAGAAAGTGTCAAAACGTGTTTTTCAGCAGAAATAAACATGTTTCTGCAAGTTTGGTCAACCCCATGTAAGTTATGGGGCAGTAACAGAACACTTTTCAAAACGTGTTTTTCAGCCCGAAATAAACGCGTTTTTTCAGACAACTGAATCTCCTTGTAACAGCAAGGCTCAGAAGAGCCCACACACTCAGCCCTTAACCCCAGTGTACAGAAAGTGTCAAAACGTGTTTTTCAGCAGAAATAAACATGTTTCTGCAAGTTTGGTCAACCCCATGTAAGTTATGGGGCAGTAACATCACACTTTTCAAAACGTGTTTTTCAGCCCGAAATAAACGCGTTTTTTCAGGCAACTGAATCTACTTGTAACAGCAAGGCTCAGAAGAGCCCACACACTCAGCCCTTAACCCCAGTGTGCAGAAAGGGTCAAAACGTGTTTTTCAGCAGAAATAAACATGTTTCTGCAAGTTTGGTCAACCCCATGTAAGTTATGGGGCAGTAACATCACACTTTTCAAAACGTGTTTTTCAGCCCGAAATAAACGCGTTTTTTCAGACAACTGAATCTCCTTGTAACAGCAAGGCTCAGAAGAGCCCACACACTCAGCCCTTAACCCCAGTGTACAGAAAGTGTCAAAACGTGTTTTTCAGCAGAAATAAACATGTTTCTGCAAGTTTGGTCAACCCCATGTAAGTTATGGGGCAGTAACATCACACTTTTCAAAACGTGTTTTTCAGCCCGAAATAAACGCGTTTTTTCAGACAACTGAATCTCCTTGTAACAGCAAGGCTCAGAAGAGCCCACACACTCAGCCCTTAACCCCAGTGTACAGAAAGTGTCAAAACGTGTTTTTCAGCAGAAATAAACATGTTTCTGCAAGTTTGGTCAACCCCATGTAAGTTATGGGGCAGTAACAGAACACTTTTCAAAACGTGTTTTTCAGCCCGAAATAAACGCGTTTTTTCAGACAACTGAATCTCCTTGTAACAGCAAGGCTCAGAAGAGCCCACACACTCAGCCCTTAACCCCAGTGTACAGAAAGTGTCAAAACGTGTTTTTCAGCAGAAATAAACATGTTTCTGCAAGTTTGGTCAACCCCATGTAAGTTATGGGGCAGTAACATCACACTTTTCAAAACGTGTTTTTCAGCCCGAAATAAACGCGTTTTTTCAGACAACTGAATCTCCATGTAACAGCAAGGCTCAGAAGAGCCCACACACTCAGCCCTTAACCCCAGTGTACAGAAAGTGTCAAAACGTGTTTTTCAGCAGAAATAAACATGTTTCTGCAAGTTTGGTCAACCCCATGTAAGTTATGGGGCAGTAACATCACACTTTTCAAAACGTGTTTTTCAGCCCGAAATAAACGCGTTTTTTCAGACAACTGAATCTCCTTGTAACAGCAAGGCTCAGAAGAGCCCACACACTCAGCCCTTAACCCCAGTGTACAGAAAGTGTCAAAACGTGTTTTTCAGCAGAAATAAACATGTTTCTGCAAGTTTGGTCAACCCCATGTAAGTTATGGGGCAGTAACATCACACTTTTCAAAACGTGTTTTTCAGCCCGAAATAAACGCGTTTTTTCAGGCAACTGAATCTCCTTGTAACAGCAAGGCTCAGAAGAGCCCACACACTCAGCCCTTAACCCCAGTGTGCAGAAAGGGTCAAAACGTGTTTTTCAGCAGAAATAAACATGTTTCTGCAAGTTTGGTCAACCCCATGTAAGTTATGGGGCAGTAACATCACACTTTTCAAAACGTGTTTTTCAGCCCGAAATAAACGCGTTTTTTCAGACAACTGAATCTCCTTGTAACAGCAAGGCTCAGAAGAGCCCACACACTCAGCCCTTAACCCCAGTGTACAGAAAGTGTCAAAACGTGTTTTTCAGCAGAAATAAACATGTTTCTGCAAGTTTGGTCAACCCCATGTAAGTTATGGGGCAGTAACAGAACACTTTTCAAAACGTGTTTTTCAGCCCGAAATAAACGCGTTTTTTCAGACAACTGAATCTCCTTGTAACAGCAAGGCTCAGAAGAGCCCACACACTCAGCCCTTAACCCCAGTGTACAGAAAGTGTCAAAACGTGTTTTTCAGCAGAAATAAACATGTTTCTGCAAGTTTGGTCAACCCCATGTAAGTTATGGGGCAGTAACATCACACTTTTCAAAACGTGTTTTTCAGCCCGAAATAAACGCGTTTTTTCAGGCAACTGAATCTACTTGTAACAGCAAGGCTCAGAAGAGCCCACACACTCAGCCCTTAACCCCATTGTGCAGAAAGGGTCAAAACGTGTTTTTCAGCAGAAATAAACATGTTTCTGCAAGTTTGGTCAACCCCATGTAAGTTATGGGGCAGTAACATCACACTTTTCAAAACGTGTTTTTCAGCCCGAAATAAACGCGTTTTTTCAGACAACTGAATCTCCTTGTAACAGCAAGGCTCAGAAGAGCCCACACACTCAGCCCTTAACCCCAGTGTACAGAAAGTGTCAAAACGTGTTTTTCAGCAGAAATAAACATGTTTCTGCAAGTTTGGTCAACCCCATGTAAGTTATGGGGCAGTAACATCACACTTTTCAAAACGTGTTTTTCAGCCCGAAATAAACGCGTTTTTTCAGGCAACTGAATCTACTTGTAACAGCAAGGCTCAGAAGAGCCCACACACTCAGCCCTTAACCCCAGTGTGCAGAAAGGGTCAAAACGTGTTTTTCAGCAGAAATAAACATGTTTCTGCAAGTTTGGTCAACCCCATGTAAGTTATGGGGCAGTAACATCACACTTTTCAAAACGTGTTTTTCAGCCCGAAATAAACGCGTTTTTTCAGACAACTGAATCTCCTTGTAACAGCAAGGCTCAGAAGAGCCCACACACTCAGCCCTTAACCCCATTGTGCAGAAAGGGTCAAAACGTGTTTTTCAGCAGAAATAAACATGTTTCTGCAAGTTTGGTCAACCCCATGTAAGTTATGGGGCAGTAACATCACACTTTTCAAAACGTGTTTTTCAGCCCGAAATAAACGCGTTTTTTCAGACAACTGAATCTCCTTGTAACAGCAAGGCTCAGAAGAGCCCACACACTCAGCCCTTAACCCCATTGTGCAGAAAGGGTCAAAACGTGTTTTTCAGCAGAAATAAACATGTTTCTGCAAGTTTGGTCAACCCCATGTAAGTTATGGGGCAGTAACATCACACTTTTCAAAACGTGTTTTTCAGCCCGAAATAAACGCGTTTTTTCAGACAACTGAATCTCCTTGTAACAGCAAGGCTCAGAAGAGCCCACACACTCAGCCCTTAACCCCAGTGTACAGAAAGTGTCAAAACGTGTTTTTCAGCAGAAATAAACATGTTTCTGCAAGTTTGGTCAACCCCATGTAAGTTATGGGGCAGTAACATCACACTTTTCAAAACGTGTTTTTCAGCCCGAAATAAACGCGTTTTTTCAGGCAACTGAATCTACTTGTAACAGCAAGGCTCAGAAGAGCCCACACACTCAGCCCTTAACCCCAGTGTGCAGAAAGGGTCAAAACGTGTTTTTCAGCAGAAATAAACATGTTTCTGCAAGTTTGGTCAACCCCATGTAAGTTATGGGGCAGTAACATCACACTTTTCAAAACGTGTTTTTCAGCCCGAAATAAACGCGTTTTTTCAGACAACTGAATCTCCTTGTAACAGCAAGGCTCAGAAGAGCCTACACACTCAGCCCTTAACCCCATTGTGCAGAAAGGGTCAAAACGTGTTTTTCAGCAGAAATAAACATGTTTCTGCAAGTTTGGTCAACCCCATGTAAGTTATGGGGCAGTAACATCACACTTTTCAAAACGTGTTTTTCAGCCCGAAATAAACGCGTTTTTTCAGACAACTGAATCTCCTTGTAACAGCAAGGCTCAGAAGAGCCCACACACTCAGCCCTTAACCCCAGTGTACAGAAAGTGTCAAAACGTGTTTTTCAGCAGAAATAAACATGTTTCTGCAAGTTTGGTCAACCCCATGTAAGTTATGGGGCAGTAACAGAACACTTTTCAAAACGTGTTTTTCAGCCCGAAATAAACGCGTTTTTTCAGGCAACTGAATCTCCTTGTAACAGCAAGGCTCAGAAGAGCCCACACACTCAGCCCTTAACCCCAGTGTACAGAAAGTGTCAAAACGTGTTTTTCAGCAGAAATAAACATGTTTCTGCAAGTTTGGTCAACCCCATGTAAGTTATGGGGCAGTAACAGAACACTTTTCAAAACGTGTTTTTCAGCCCGAAATAAACGCGTTTTTTCAGACAACTGAATCTCCTTGTAACAGCAAGGCTCAGAAGAGCCCACACACTCAGCCCTTAACCCCAGTGTACAGAAAGTGTCAAAACGTGTTTTTCAGCAGAAATAAACATGTTTCTGCAAGTTTGGTCAACCCCATGTAAGTTATGGGGCAGTAACATCACACTTTTCAAAACGTGTTTTTCAGCCCGAAATAAACGCGTTTTTTCAGACAACTGAATCTCCTTGTAACAGCAAGGCTCAGAAGAGCCCACACACTCAGCCCTTAACCCCAGTGTACAGAAAGTGTCAAAACGTGTTTTTCAGCAGAAATAAACATGTTTCTGCAAGTTTGGTCAACCCCATGTAAGTTATGGGGCAGTAACATCACACTTTTCAAAACGTGTTTTTCAGCCCGAAATAAACGCGTTTTTTCAGGCAACTGAATCTACTTGTAACAGCAAGGCTCAGAAGAGCCCACACACTCAGCCCTTAACCCCAGTGTGCAGAAAGGGTCAAAACGTGTTTTTCAGCAGAAATAAACATGTTTCTGCAAGTTTGGTCAACCCCATGTAAGTTATGGGGCAGTAACATCACACTTTTCAAAACGTGTTTTTCAGCCCGAAATAAACGCGTTTTTTCAGACAACTGAATCTCCTTGTAACAGCAAGGCTCAGAAGAGCCCACACACTCAGGCCTTAACCCCAGTGTACAGAAAGTGTCAAAACGTGTTTTTCAGCAGAAATAAACATGTTTCTGCAAGTTTGGTCAACCCCATGTAAGTTATGGGGCAGTAACATCACACTTTTCAAAACGTGTTTTTCAGCCCGAAATAAACGCGTTTTTTCAGACAACTGAATCTCCTTGTAACAGCAAGGCTCAGAAGAGCCCACACACTCAGCCCTTAACCCCAGTGTGCAGAAAGGGTCAAAACGTGTTTTTCAGCAGAAATAAACATGTTTCTGCAAGTTTGGTCAACCCCATGTAAGTTATGGGGCAGTAACATCACACTTTTCAAAACGTGTTTTTCAGCCCGAAATAAACGCGTTTTTTCAGGCAACTGAATCTACTTGTAACAGCAAGGCTCAGAAGAGCCCACACACTCAGCCCTTAACCCCAGTGTACAGAAAGTGTCAAAACGTGTTTTTCAGCAGAAATAAACATGTTTCTGCAAGTTTGGTCAACCCCATGTAAGTTATGGGGCAGTAACAGAACACTTTTCAAAACGTGTTTTTCAGCCCGAAATAAACGCGTTTTTTCAGACAACTGAATCTCCTTGTAACAGCAAGGCTCAGAAGAGCCCACACACTCAGCCCTTAACCCCAGTGTACAGAAAGTGTCAAAACGTGTTTTTCAGCAGAAATAAACATGTTTCTGCAAGTTTGGTCAACCCCATGTAAGTTATGGGGCAGTAACATCACACTTTTCAAAACGTGTTTTTCAGCCCGAAATAAACGCGTTTTTTCAGACAACTGAATCTCCTTGTAACAGCAAGGCTCAGAAGAGCCCACACACTCAGGCCTTAACCCCAGTGTACAGAAAGTGTCAAAACGTGTTTTTCAGCAGAAATAAACATGTTTCTGCAAGTTTGGTCAACCCCATGTAAGTTATGGGGCAGTAACAGAACACTTTTCAAAACGTGTTTTTCAGCCCGAAATAAACGCGTTTTTTCAGACAACTGAATCTCCTTGTAACAGCAAGGCTCAGAAGAGCCCACACACTCAGCCCTTAACCCCAGTGTGCAGAAAGGGTCAAAACGTGTTTTTCAGCAGAAATAAACATGTTTCTGCAAGTTTGGTCAACCCCATGTAAGTTATGGGGCAGTAACATCACACTTTTCAAAACGTGTTTTTCAGCCCGAAATAAACGCGTTTTTTCAGGCAACTGAATCTACTTGTAACAGCAAGGCTCAGAAGAGCCCACACACTCAGCCCTTAACCCCAGTGTACAGAAAGTGTCAAAACGTGTTTTTCAGCAGAAATAAACATGTTTCTGCAAGTTTGGTCAACCCCATGTAAGTTATGGGGCAGTAACAGAACACTTTTCAAAACGTGTTTTTCAGCCCGAAATAAACGCGTTTTTTCAGACAACTGAATCTCCTTGTAACAGCAAGGCTCAGAAGAGCCCACACACTCAGCCCTTAACCCCAGTGTACAGAAAGTGTCAAAACGTGTTTTTCAGCAGAAATAAACATGTTTCTGCAAGTTTGGTCAACCCCATGTAAGTTATGGGGCAGTAACATCACACTTTTCAAAACGTGTTTTTCAGCCCGAAATAAACGCGTTTTTTCAGGCAACTGAATCTACTTGTAACAGCAAGGCTCAGAAGAGCCCACACACTCAGCCCTTAACCCCAGTGTGCAGAAAGGGTCAAAACGTGTTTTTCAGCAGAAATAAACATGTTTCTGCAAGTTTGGTCAACCCCATGTAAGTTATGGGGCAGTAACATCACACTTTTCAAAACGTGTTTTTCAGCCCGAAATAAACGCGTTTTTTCAGACAACTGAATCTCCTTGTAACAGCAAGGCTCAGAAGAGCCCACACACTCAGCCCTTAACCCCAGTGTACAGAAAGTGTCAAAACGTGTTTTTCAGCAGAAATAAACATGTTTCTGCAAGTTTGGTCAACCCCATGTAAGTTATGGGGCAGTAACAGAACACTTTTCAAAACGTGTTTTTCAGCCCGAAATAAACGCGTTTTTTCAGACAACTGAATCTCCTTGTAACAGCAAGGCTCAGAAGAGCCCACACATTCAGCCCTTAACCCCAGTGTACAGAAAGTGTCAAAACGTGTTTTTCAGCAGAAATAAACATGTTTCTGCAAGTTTGGTCAACCCCATGTAAGTTATGGGGCAGTAACATCACACTTTTCAAAACGTGTTTTTCAGCCCGAAATAAACGCGTTTTTTCAGACAACTGAATCTCCTTGTAACAGCAAGGCTCAGAAGAGCCCACACACTCAGCCCTTAACCCCAGTGTACAGAAAGTGTCAAAACGTGTTTTTCAGCAGAAATAAACATGTTTCTGCAAGTTTGGTCAACCCCATGTAAGTTATGGGGCAGTAACATCACACTTTTCAAAACGTGTTTTTCAGCCCGAAATAAACGCGTTTTTTCAGGCAACTGAATCTACTTGTAACAGCAAGGCTCAGAAGAGCCCACACACTCAGCCCTTAACCCCAGTGTACAGAAAGTGTCAAAACGTGTTTTTCAGCAGAAATAAACATGTTTCTGCAAGTTTGGTCAACCCCATGTAAGTTATGGGGCAGTAACATCACACTTTTCAAAACGTGTTTTTCAGCCCGAAATAAACGCGTTTTTTCAGGCAACTGAATCTACTTGTAACAGCAAGGCTCAGAAGAGCCCACACACTCAGCCCTTAACCCCAGTGTGCAGAAAGGGTCAAAACGTGTTTTTCAGCAGAAATAAACATGTTTCTGCAAGTTTGGTCAACCCCATGTAAGTTATGGGGCAGTAACATCACACTTTTCAAAACGTGTTTTTCAGCCCGAAATAAACGCGTTTTTTCATACAACTGAATCTCCTTGTAACAGCAAGGCTCAGAAGAGCCCACACACTCAGCCCTTAACCCCAGTGTACAGAAAGTGTCAAAACGTGTTTTTCAGCAGAAATAAACATGTTTCTGCAAGTTTGGTCAACCCCATGTAAGTTATGGGGCAGTAACATCACACTTTTCAAAACGTGTTTTTCAGCCCGAAATAAACGCGTTTTTTCAGACAACTGAATCTCCTTGTAACAGCAAGGCTCAGAAGAGCCCACACACTCAGCCCTTAACCCCAGTGTACAGAAAGTGTCAAAACGTGTTTTTCAGCAGAAATAAACATGTTTCTGCAAGTTTGGTCAACCCCATGTAAGTTATGGGGCAGTAACAGAACACTTTTCAAAACGTGTTTTTCAGCCCGAAATAAACGCGTTTTTTCAGACAACTGAATCTCCTTGTAACAGCAAGGCTCAGAAGAGCCCACACACTCAGCCCTTAACCCCAGTGTACAGAAAGTGTCAAAACGTGTTTTTCAGCAGAAATAAACATGTTTCTGCAAGTTTGGTCAACCCCATGTAAGTTATGGGGCAGTAACATCACACTTTTCAAAACGTGTTTTTCAGCCCGAAATAAACGCGTTTTTTCAGGCAACTGAATCTACTTGTAACAGCAAGGCTCAGAAGAGCCCACACACTCAGCCCTTAACCCCAGTGTGCAGAAAGGGTCAAAACGTGTTTTCAGCAGAAATAAACATGTTTCTGCAAGTTTGGTCAACCCCATGTAAGTTATGGGGCAGTAACATCACACTTTTCAAAACGTGTTTTTCAGCCCGAAATAAACGCGTTTTTTCAGACAACTGAATCTCCTTGTAACAGCAAGGCTCAGAAGAGCCCACACACTCAGCCCTTAACCCCAGTGTACAGAAAGTGTCAAAACGTGTTTTTCAGCAGAAATAAACATGTTTCTGCAAGTTTGGTCAACCCCATGTAAGTTATGGGGCAGTAACAGAACACTTTTCAAAACGTGTTTTTCAGCCCGAAATAAACGCGTTTTTTCAGACAACTGAATCTCCTTGTAACAGCAAGGCTCAGAAGAGCCCACACATTCAGCCCTTAACCCCAGTGTACAGAAAGTGTCAAAACGTGTTTTTCAGCAGAAATAAACATGTTTCTGCAAGTTTGGTCAACCCCATGTAAGTTATGGGGCAGTAACATCACACTTTTCAAAACGTGTTTTTCAGCCCGAAATAAACGCGTTTTTTCAGACAACTGAATCTCCTTGTAACAGCAAGGCTCAGAAGAGCCCACACACTCAGCCCTTAACCCCAGTGTACAGAAAGTGTCAAAACGTGTTTTTCAGCAGAAATAAACATGTTTCTGCAAGTTTGGTCAACCCCATGTAAGTTATGGGGCAGTAACATCACACTTTTCAAAACGTGTTTTTCAGCCCGAAATAAACGCGTTTTTTCAGGCAACTGAATCTACTTGTAACAGCAAGGCTCAGAAGAGCCCACACACTCAGCCCTTAACCCCAGTGTGCAGAAAGGGTCAAAACGTGTTTTTCAGCAGAAATAAACATGTTTCTGCAAGTTTGGTCAACCCCATGTAAGTTATGGGGCAGTAACATCACACTTTTCAAAACGTGTTTTTCAGCCCGAAATAAACGCGTTTTTTCATACAACTGAATCTCCTTGTAACAGCAAGGCTCAGAAGAGCCCACACACTCAGCCCTTAACCCCAGTGTACAGAAAGTGTCAAAACGTGTTTTTCAGCAGAAATAAACATGTTTCTGCAAGTTTGGTCAACCCCATGTAAGTTATGGGGCAGTAACATCACACTTTTCAAAACGTGTTTTTCAGCCCGAAATAAACGCGTTTTTTCAGACAACTGAATCTCCTTGTAACAGCAAGGCTCAGAAGAGCCCACACACTCAGCCCTTAACCCCAGTGTACAGAAAGTGTCAAAACGTGTTTTTCAGCAGAAATAAACATGTTTCTGCAAGTTTGGTCAACCCCATGTAAGTTATGGGGCAGTAACAGAACACTTTTCAAAACGTGTTTTTCAGCCCGAAATAAACGCGTTTTTTCAGACAACTGAATCTCCTTGTAACAGCAAGGCTCAGAAGAGCCCACACACTCAGCCCTTAACCCCAGTGTACAGAAAGTGTCAAAACGTGTTTTTCAGCAGAAATAAACATGTTTCTGCAAGTTTGGTCAACCCCATGTAAGTTATGGGGCAGTAACATCACACTTTTCAAAACGTGTTTTTCAGCCCGAAATAAACGCGTTTTTTCAGACAACTGAATCTCCATGTAACAGCAAGGCTCAGAAGAGCCCACACACTCAGCCCTTAACCCCAGTGTACAGAAAGTGTCAAAACGTGTTTTTCAGCAGAAATAAACATGTTTCTGCAAGTTTGGTCAACCCCATGTAAGTTATGGGGCAGTAACATCACACTTTTCAAAACGTGTTTTTCAGCCCGAAATAAACGCGTTTTTTCAGACAACTGAATCTCCTTGTAACAGCAAGGCTCAGAAGAGCTCACACACTCAGCCCTTAACCCCAGTGTACAGAAAGTGTCAAAACGTGTTTTTCAGCAGAAATAAACATGTTTCTGCAAGTTTGGTCAACCCCATGTAAGTTATGGGGCAGTAACATCACACTTTTCAAAACGTGTTTTTCAGCCCGAAATAAACGCGTTTTTTCAGGCAACTGAATCTCCTTGTAACAGCAAGGCTCAGAAGAGCCCACACACTCAGCCCTTAACCCCAGTGTGCAGAAAGGGTCAAAACGTGTTTTTCAGCAGAAATAAACATGTTTCTGCAAGTTTGGTCAACCCCATGTAAGTTATGGGGCAGTAACATCACACTTTTCAAAACGTGTTTTTCAGCCCGAAATAAACGCGTTTTTTCAGACAACTGAATCTCCTTGTAACAGCAAGGCTCAGAAGAGCCCACACACTCAGCCCTTAACCCCAGTGTACAGAAAGTGTCAAAACGTGTTTTTCAGCAGAAATAAACATGTTTCTGCAAGTTTGGTCAACCCCATGTAAGTTATGGGGCAGTAACAGAACACTTTTCAAAACGTGTTTTTCAGCCCGAAATAAACGCGTTTTTTCAGACAACTGAATCTCCTTGTAACAGCAAGGCTCAGAAGAGCCCACACACTCAGCCCTTAACCCCAGTGTACAGAAAGTGTCAAAACGTGTTTTTCAGCAGAAATAAACATGTTTCTGCAAGTTTGGTCAACCCCATGTAAGTTATGGGGCAGTAACATCACACTTTTCAAAATGTGTTTTTCAGCCCGAAATAAACGCGTTTTTTCAGGCAACTGAATCTCCTTGTAACAGCAAGGCTCAGAAGAGCCCACACACTCAGCCCTTAACCCCAGTGTACAGAAAGGGTCAAAACGTGTTTTTCAGCAGAAATAAACATGTTTCTGCAAGTTTGGTCAACCCCATGTAAGTTATGGGGCAGTAACATCACATTTTTCAAAACGTGTTTTTCAGCCCGAAATAAACGCGTTTTTTCAGGCAACTGAATCTACTTGTAACAGCAAGGCTCAGAAGAGCCCACACACTCAGCCCTTAACCCCAGTGTACAGAAAGTGTCAAAACGTGTTTTTCAGCAGAAATAAACATGTTTCTGCAAGTTTGGTCAACCCCATGTAAGTTATGGGGCAGTAACATCACACTTTTCAAAACGTGTTTTTCAGCCCGAAATAAACGCGTTTTTTCAGGCAACTGAATCTACTTGTAACAGCAAGGCTCAGAAGAGCCCACACACTCAGCCCTTAACCCCATTGTGCAGAAAGGGTCAAAACGTGTTTTTCAGCAGAAATAAACATGTTTCTGCAAGTTTGGTCAATCCCCATGTAAGTTATGGGGCAGTAACATCACACTTTTCAAAACGTGTTTTTCAGCCCGAAATAAACGCGTTTTTTCAGACAACTGAATCTCCTTGTAACAGCAAGGCTCAGAAGAGCCCACACACTCAGCCCTTAACCCCAGTGTGCAGAAAGGGTCAAAACGTGTTTTTCAGCAGAAATAAACATGTTTCTGCAAGTTTGGTCAACCCCATGTAAGTTATGGGGCAGTAACATCACACTTTTCAAAACGTGTTTTTCAGCCCGAAATAAACGCGTTTTTTCAGACAACTGAATCTCCTTGTAACAGCAAGGCTCAGAAGAGCCCACACACTCAGCCCTTAACCCCATTGTGCAGAAAGGGTCAAAACGTGTTTTTCAGCAGAAATAAACATGTTTCTGCAAGTTTGGTCAACCCCATGTAAGTTATGGGGCAGTAACATCACACTTTTCAAAACGTGTTTTTCAGCCCGAAATAAACGCGTTTTTTCAGACAACTGAATCTCCTTGTAACAGCAAGGCTCAGAAGAGCCCACACACTCAGCCCTTAACCCCATTGTGCAGAAAGGGTCAAAACGTGTTTTTCAGCAGAAATAAACATGTTTCTGCAAGTTTGGTCAACCCCATGTAAGTTATGGGGCAGTAACATCACACTTTTCAAAACGTGTTTTTCAGCACGAAATAAACGCGTTTTTTCAGACAACTGAATCTCCTTGTAACAGCAAGGCTCAGAAGAGCCCACACACTCAGCCCTTAACCCCAGTGTACAGAAAGTGTCAAAACGTGTTTTTCAGCAGAAATAAACATGTTTCTGCAAGTTTGGTCAACCCCATGTAAGTTATGGGGCAGTAACATCACACTTTTCAAAACGTGTTTTTCAGCCCGAAATAAACGCGTTTTTTCAGGCAACTGAATCTACTTGTAACAGCAAGGCTCAGAAGAGCCCACACACTCAGCCCTTAACCCCAGTGTGCAGAAAGGGTCAAAACGTGTTTTTCAGCAGAAATAAACATGTTTCTGCAAGTTTGGTCAACCCCATGTAAGTTATGGGGCAGTAACATCACACTTTTCAAAACGTGTTTTTCAGCCCGAAATAAACGCGTTTTTTCAGACAACTGAATCTCCTTGTAACAGCAAGGCTCAGAAGAGCCTACACACTCAGCCCTTAACCCCATTGTGCAGAAAGGGTCAAAACGTGTTTTTCAGCAGAAATAAACATGTTTCTGCAAGTTTGGTCAACCCCATGTAAGTTATGGGGCAGTAACATCACACTTTTCAAAACGTGTTTTTCAGCCCGAAATAAACGCGTTTTTTCAGACAACTGAATCTCCTTGTAACAGCAAGGCTCAGAAGAGCCCACACACTCAGCCCTTAACCCCAGTGTACAGAAAGTGTCAAAACGTGTTTTTCAGCAGAAATAAACATGTTTCTGCAAGTTTGGTCAACCCCATGTAAGTTATGGGGCAGTAACAGAACACTTTTCAAAACGTGTTTTTCAGCCCGAAATAAACGCGTTTTTTCAGGCAACTGAATCTCCTTGTAACAGCAAGGCTCAGAAGAGCCCACACACTCAGCCCTTAACCCCAGTGTACAGAAAGTGTCAAAACGTGTTTTTCAGCAGAAATAAACATGTTTCTGCAAGTTTGGTCAACCCCATGTAAGTTATGGGGCAGTAACAGAACACTTTTCAAAACGTGTTTTTCAGCCCGAAATAAACGCGTTTTTTCAGACAACTGAATCTCCTTGTAACAGCAAGGCTCAGAAGAGCCCACACACTCAGCCCTTAACCCCAGTGTACAGAAAGTGTCAAAACGTGTTTTTCAGCAGAAATAAACATGTTTCTGCAAGTTTGGTCAACCCCATGTAAGTTATGGGGCAGTAACATCACACTTTTCAAAACGTGTTTTTCAGCCCGAAATAAACGCGTTTTTTCAGACAACTGAATCTCCTTGTAACAGCAAGGCTCAGAAGAGCCCACACACTCAGCCCTTAACCCCAGTGTACAGAAAGTGTCAAAACGTGTTTTTCAGCAGAAATAAACATGTTTCTGCAAGTTTGGTCAACCCCATGTAAGTTATGGGGCAGTAACATCACACTTTTCAAAACGTGTTTTTCAGCCCGAAATAAACGCGTTTTTTCAGGCAACTGAATCTACTTGTAACAGCAAGGCTCAGAAGAGCCCACACACTCAGCCCTTAACCCCAGTGTGCAGAAAGGGTCAAAACGTGTTTTTCAGCAGAAATAAACATGTTTCTGCAAGTTTGGTCAACCCCATGTAAGTTATGGGGCAGTAACATCACACTTTTCAAAACGTGTTTTTCAGCCCGAAATAAACGCGTTTTTTCAGGCAACTGAATCTACTTGTAACAGCAAGGCTCAGAAGAGCCCACACACTCAGCCCTTAACCCCAGTGTACAGAAAGTGTCAAAACGTGTTTTTCAGCAGAAATAAACATGTTTCTGCAAGTTTGGTCAACCCCATGTAAGTTATGGGGCAGTAACAGAACACTTTTCAAAACGTGTTTTTCAGCCCGAAATAAACGCGTTTTTTCAGACAACTGAATCTCCTTGTAACAGCAAGGCTCAGAAGAGCCCACACACTCAGCCCTTAACCCCAGTGTACAGAAAGTGTCAAAACGTGTTTTTCAGCAGAAATAAACATGTTTCTGCAAGTTTGGTCAACCCCATGTAAGTTATGGGGCAGTAACATCACACTTTTCAAAACGTGTTTTTCAGCCCGAAATAAACGCGTTTTTTCAGGCAACTGAATCTACTTGTAACAGCAAGGCTCAGAAGAGCCCACACACTCAGCCCTTAACCCCAGTGTGCAGAAAGGGTCAAAACGTGTTTTTCAGCAGAAATAAACATGTTTCTGCAAGTTTGGTCAACCCCATGTAAGTTATGGGGCAGTAACATCACACTTTTCAAAACGTGTTTTTCAGCCCGAAATAAACGCGTTTTTTCAGACAACTGAATCTCCTTGTAACAGCAAGGCTCAGAAGAGCCCACACACTCAGCCCTTAACCCCAGTGTACAGAAAGTGTCAAAACGTGTTTTTCAGCAGAAATAAACATGTTTCTGCAAGTTTGGTCAACCCCATGTAAGTTATGGGGCAGTAACAGAACACTTTTCAAAACGTGTTTTTCAGCCCGAAATAAACGCGTTTTTTCAGACAACTGAATCTCCTTGTAACAGCAAGGCTCAGAAGAGCCCACACATTCAGCCCTTAACCCCAGTGTACAGAAAGTGTCAAAACGTGTTTTTCAGCAGAAATAAACATGTTTCTGCAAGTTTGGTCAACCCCATGTAAGTTATGGGGCAGTAACATCACACTTTTCAAAACGTGTTTTTCAGCCCGAAATAAACGCGTTTTTTCAGACAACTGAATCTCCTTGTAACAGCAAGGCTCAGAAGAGCCCACACACTCAGCCCTTAACCCCAGTGTACAGAAAGTGTCAAAACGTGTTTTTCAGCAGAAATAAACATGTTTCTGCAAGTTTGGTCAACCCCATGTAAGTTATGGGGCAGTAACATCACACTTTTCAAAACGTGTTTTTCAGCCCGAAATAAACGCGTTTTTTCAGGCAACTGAATCTACTTGTAACAGCAAGGCTCAGAAGAGCCCACACACTCAGCCCTTAACCCCAGTGTACAGAAAGTGTCAAAACGTGTTTTTCAGCAGAAATAAACATGTTTCTGCAAGTTTGGTCAACCCCATGTAAGTTATGGGGCAGTAACATCACACTTTTCAAAACGTGTTTTTCAGCCCGAAATAAACGCGTTTTTTCAGGCAACTGAATCTACTTGTAACAGCAAGGCTCAGAAGAGCCCACACACTCAGCCCTTAACCCCAGTGTGCAGAAAGGGTCAAAACGTGTTTTTCAGCAGAAATAAACATGTTTCTGCAAGTTTGGTCAACCCCATGTAAGTTATGGGGCAGTAACATCACACTTTTCAAAACGTGTTTTTCAGCCCGAAATAAACGCGTTTTTTCAGACAACTGAATCTCCTTGTAACAGCAAGGCTCAGAAGAGCCCACACACTCAGCCCTTAACCCCAGTGTACAGAAAGTGTCAAAACGTGTTTTTCAGCAGAAATAAACATGTTTCTGCAAGTTTGGTCAACCCCATGTAAGTTATGGGGCAGTAACATCACACTTTTCAAAACGTGTTTTTCAGCCCGAAATAAACGCGTTTTTTCAGGCAACTGAATCTACTTGTAACAGCAAGGCTCAGAAGAGCCCACACACTCAGCCCTTAACCCCAGTGTGCAGAAAGGGTCAAAACGTGTTTTTCAGCAGAAATAAACATGTTTCTGCAAGTTTGGTCAACCCCATGTAAGTTATGGGGCAGTAACATCACACTTTTCAAAACGTGTTTTTCAGCCCGAAATAAACGCGTTTTTTCAGACAACTGAATCTCCTTGTAACAGCAAGGCTAAGAAGAGCCCACACACTCAGCCCTTAACCCCAGTGTACAGAAAGTGTCAAAACGTGTTTTTCAGCAGAAATAAACATGTTTCTGCAAGTTTGGTCAACCCCATGTAAGTTATGGGGCAGTAACAGAACACTTTTCAAAACGTGTTTTTCAGCCCGAAATAAACGCGTTTTTTCAGGCAACTGAATCTACTTGTAACTGCAAGGGTCAGAAGAGCCCACACACTCAGCCCTTAACCCCAGTGTGCAGAAAGGGTCAAAACGTGTTTTTCAGCAGAAATAAACATGTTTCTGCAAGTTTGGTCAACCCCATGTAAGTTATGGGGCAGTAACATCACACTTTTCAAAACGTGTTTTTCAGCCCGAAATAAACGCGTTTTTTCAGGCAACTGAATCTACTTGTAACAGCAAGGCTCAGAAGAGCCCACACACTCAGCCCTTAACCCCATTGTGCAGAAAGAGTCAAAACGTGTTTTTCAGCAGAAATAAACATGTTTCTGCAAGTTTGGTCAACCCCATGTAAGTTATGGGGCAGTAACATCACACTTTTCAAAACGTGTTTTTCAGCCCGAAATAAACGCGTTTTTTCAGGCAACTGAATCTACTTGTAACAGCAAGGCTCAGAAGAGCCCACACACTCAGCCCTTAACCCCAGTGTGCAGAAAGGGTCAAAACGTGTTTTTCAGCAGAAATAAACATGTTTCTGCAAGTTTGGTCAACCCCATGTAAGTTATGGGGCAGTAACATCACACTTTTCAAAACGTGTTTTTCAGCCCGAAATAAACGCGTTTTTTCAGACAACTGAATCTCCTTGTAACAGCAAGGCTCAGAAGAGCCCACACACTCAGCCCTTAACCCCAGTGTACAGAAAGTGTCAAAACGTGTTTTTCAGCAGAAATAAACATGTTTCTGCAAGTTTGGTCAACCCCATGTAAGTTATGGGGCAGTAACAGAACACTTTTCAAAACGTGTTTTTCAGCCCGAAATAAACGCGTTTTTTCAGACAACTGAATCTCCTTGTAACAGCAAGGCTCAGAAGAGCCCACACACTCAGCCCTTAACCCCAGTGTACAGAAAGTGTCAAAACGTGTTTTTCAGCAGAAATAAACATGTTTCTGCAAGTTTGGTCAACCCCATGTAAGTTATGGGGCAGTAACATCACACTTTTCAAAACGTGTTTTTCAGCCCGAAATAAACGCGTTTTTTCAGGCAACTGAATCTACTTGTAACAGCAAGGCTCAGAAGAGCCCACACACTCAGCCCTTAACCCCATTGTGCAGAAAGGGTCAAAACGTGTTTTTCAGCAGAAATAAACATGTTTCTGCAAGTTTGGTCAACCCCATGTAAGTTATGGGGCAGTAACATCACACTTTTCAAAACGTGTTTTTCAGCCCGAAATAAACGCGTTTTTTCAGGCAACTGAATCTACTTGTAACAGCAAGGCTCAGAAGAGCCCACACACTCAGCCCTTAACCCCAGTGTGCAGAAAGGGTCAAAACGTGTTTTTCAGCAGAAATAAACATGTTTCTGCAAGTTTGGTCAACCCCATGTAAGTTATGGGGCAGTAACATCACACTTTTCAAAACGTGTTTTTCAGCCCGAAATAAACGCGTTTTTTCAGACAACTGAATCTCCTTGTAACAGCAAGGCTCAGAAGAGCCCACACACTCAGCCCTTAACCCCAGTGTACAGAAAGTGTCAAAACGTGTTTTTCAGCAGAAATAAACATGTTTCTGCAAGTTTGGTCAACCCCATGTAAGTTATGGGGCAGTAACATCACACTTTTCAAAACGTGTTTTTCAGCCCGAAATAAACGCGTTTTTTCAGGCAACTGAATCTACTTGTAACAGCAAGGCTCAGAAGAGCCCACACACTCAGCCCTTAACCCCAGTGTGCAGAAAGGGTCAAAACGTGTTTTTCAGCAGAAATTAACATGTTTCTGCAAGTTTGGTCAACCCCATGTAAGTTATGGGGCAGTAACATCACACTTTTCAAAACGTGTTTTTCAGCCCGAAATAAACGCGTTTTTTCAGACAACTGAATCTCCTTGTAACAGCAAGGCTCAGAAGAGCCCACACACTCAGCCCTTAACCCCATTGTGCAGAAAGGGTCAAAACGTGTTTTTCAGCAGAAATAAACATGTTTCTGCAAGTTTGGTCAACCCCATGTAAGTTATGGGGCAGTAACATCACACTTTTCAAAACGTGTTTTTCAGCCCGAAATAAACGCGTTTTTTCAGACAACTGAATCTCCTTGTAACAGCAAGGCTCAGAAGAGCCCACACACTCAGCCCTTAACCCCAGTGTACAGAAAGTGTCAAAACGTGTTTTTCAGCAGAAATAAACATGTTTCTGCAAGTTTGGTCAACCCCATGTAAGTTATGGGGCAGTAACAGAACACTTTTCAAAACGTGTTTTTCAGCCCGAAATAAACGCGTTTTTTCAGGCAACTGAATCTACTTGTAACAGCAAGGCTCAGAAGAGCCCACACACTCAGCCCTTAACCCCAGTGTGCAGAAAGGGTCAAAACGTGTTTTTCAGCAGAAATAAACATGTTTCTGCAAGTTTGGTCAACCCCATGTAAGTTATGGGGCAGTAACATCACACTTTTCAAAACGTGTTTTTCAGCCCGAAATAAACGCGTTTTTTCAGGCAACTGAATCTACTTGTAACAGCAAGGCTCAGAAGAGCCCACACACTCAGCCCTTAACCCCATTGTGCAGAAAGGGACAAAACGTGTTTTTCAGCAGAAATAAACATGTTTCTGCAAGTTTGGTCAACCCCATGTAAGTTATGGGGCAGTAACATGACACTTTTCAAAACGTGTTTTTCAGCCCGAAATAAACGCGTTTTTTCAGGCAACTGAATCTACTTGTAACAGCAAGGCTCAGAAGAGCCCACACACTCAGCCCTTAACCCCAGTGTGCAGAAAGGGTCAAAACGTGTTTTTCAGCAGAAATAAACATGTTTCTGCAAGTTTGGTCAACCCCATGTAAGTTATGGGGCAGTAACATCACACTTTTCAAAACGTGTTTTTCAGCCCGAAATAAACGCGTTTTTTCAGACAACTGAATCTCCTTGTAACAGCAAGGCTCAGAAGAGCCCACACACTCAGCCCTTAACCCCATTGTGCAGAAAGGGTCAAAACGTGTTTTTCAGCAGAAATAAACATGTTTCTGCAAGTTTGGTCAACCCCATGTAAGTTATGGGGCAGTAACATCACACTTTTCAAAACGTGTTTTTCAGCCCGAAATAAACGCGTTTTTTCAGACAACTGAATCTCCTTGTAACAGCAAGGCTCAGAAGAGCCCACACACTCAGCCCTTAACCCCAGTGTACAGAAAGTGTCAAAACGTGTTTTTCAGCAGAAATAAACATGTTTCTGCAAGTTTGGTCAACCCCATGTAAGTTATGGGGCAGTAACATGACACTTTTCAAAACGTGTTTTTCAGCCCGAAATAAACGCGTTTTTTCAGGCAACTGAATCTACTTGTAACAGCAAGGCTCAGAAGAGCCCACACACTCAGCCCTTAACCCCAGTGTGCAGAAAGGGTCAAAACGTGTTTTTCAGCAGAAATAAACATGTTTCTGCAAGTTTGGTCAACCCCATGTAAGTTATGGGGCAGTAACATCACACTTTTCAAAACGTGTTTTTCAGCCCGAAATAAACGCGTTTTTTCAGACAACTGAATCTCCTTGTAACAGCAAGGCTCAGAAGAGCCCACACACTCAGCCCTTAACCCCATTGTGCAGAAAGGGTCAAAACGTGTTTTTCAGCAGAAATAAACATGTTTCTGCAAGTTTGGTCAACCCCATGTAAGTTATGGGGCAGTAACATCACACTTTTCAAAACGTGTTTTTCAGCCCGAAATAAACGCGTTTTTTCAGACAACTGAATCTCCTTGTAACAGCAAGGCTCAGAAGAGCCCACACACTCAGCCCTTAACCCCAGTGTACAGAAAGTGTCAAAACGTGTTTTTCAGCAGAAATAAACATGTTTCTGCAAGTTTGGTCAACCCCATGTAAGTTATGGGGCAGTAACAGAACACTTTTCAAAACGTGTTTTTCAGCCCGAAATAAACGCGTTTTTTCAGGCAACTGAATCTACTTGTAACAGCAAGGCTCAGAAGAGCCCACACACTCAGCCCTTAACCCCAGTGTGCAGAAAGGGTCAAAACGTGTTTTTCAGCAGAAAATAAACATGTTTCTGCAAGTTTGGTCAACCCCATGTAAGTTATGGGGCAGTAACATCACACTTTTCAAAACGTGTTTTTCAGCCCGAAATAAACGCGTTTTTTCAGACAACTGAATCTCCTTGTAACAGCAAGGCTCAGAAGAGCCCACACACTCAGCCTTAACCCCAGTGTACAGAAAGTGTCAAAACGTGTTTTTCAGCAGAAATAAACATGTTTCTGCAAGTTTGGTCAACCCCATGTAAGTTATGGGGCAGTAACAGAACACTTTTCAAAACGTGTTTTTCAGCCCGAAATAAACGCGTTTTTTCATACAACTGAATCTCCTTGTAACAGCAAGGCTCAGAAGAGCCCACACACTCAGGCCTTAACCCCAGTGTACAGAAAGTGTCAAAACGTGTTTTTCAGCAGAAATAAACATGTTTCTGCAAGTTTGGTCAACCCCATGTAAGTTATGGGGCAGTAACATCACACTTTTCAAAACGTGTTTTTCAGCCCGAAATAAACGCGTTTTTTCAGACAACTGAATCTCCTTGTAACAGCAAGGCTCAGAAGAGCCCACACACTCAGCCCTTAACCCCAGTGTGCAGAAAGGGTCAAAACGTGTTTTTCAGCAGAAATAAACATGTTTCTGCAAGTTTGGTCAACCCCATGTAAGTTATGGGGCAGTAACATCACACTTTTCAAAACGTGTTTTTCAGCCCGAAATAAACGCGTTTTTTCAGGCAACTGAATCTACTTGTAACAGCAAGGCTCAGAAGAGCCCACACACTCAGCCCTTAACCCCAGTGTACAGAAAGTGTCAAAACGTGTTTTTCAGCAGAAATAAACATGTTTCTGCAAGTTTGGTCAACCCCATGTAAGTTATGGGGCAGTAACAGAACACTTTTCAAAACGTGTTTTTCAGCCCGAAATAAACGCGTTTTTTCAGACAACTGAATCTCCTTGTAACAGCAAGGCTCAGAAGAGCCCACACACTCAGCCCTTAACCCCAGTGTACAGAAAGTGTCAAAACGTGTTTTTCAGCAGAAATAAACATGTTTCTGCAAGTTTGGTCAACCCCATGTAAGTTATGGGGCAGTAACATCACACTTTTCAAAACGTGTTTTTCAGCCCGAAATAAACGCGTTTTTCAGACAACTGAATCTCCTTGTAACAGCAAGGCTCAGAAGAGCCCACACACTCAGGCCTTAACCCCAGTGTACAGAAAGTGTCAAAACGTGTTTTTCAGCAGAAATAAACATGTTTCTGCAAGTTTGGTCAACCCCATGTAAGTTATGGGGCAGTAACAGAACACTTTTCAAAACGTGTTTTTCAGCCCGAAATAAACGCGTTTTTTCAGACAACTGAATCTCCTTGTAACAGCAAGGCTCAGAAGAGCCCACACACTCAGCCCTTAACCCCAGTGTGCAGAAAGGGTCAAAACGTGTTTTTCAGCAGAAATAAACATGTTTCTGCAAGTTTGGTCAACCCCATGTAAGTTATGGGGCAGTAACATCACACTTTTCAAAACGTGTTTTTCAGCCCGAAATAAACGCGTTTTTTCAGGCAACTGAATCTACTTGTAACAGCAAGGCTCAGAAGAGCCCACACACTCAGCCCTTAACCCCAGTGTACAGAAAGTGTCAAAACGTGTTTTTCAGCAGAAATAAACATGTTTCTGCAAGTTTGGTCAACCCCATGTAAGTTATGGGGCAGTAACAGAACACTTTTCAAAACGTGTTTTTCAGCCCGAAATAAACGCGTTTTTTCAGACAACTGAATCTCCTTGTAACAGCAAGGCTCAGAAGAGCCCACACACTCAGCCCTTAACCCCAGTGTACAGAAAGTGTCAAAACGTGTTTTTCAGCAGAAATAAACATGTTTCTGCAAGTTTGGTCAACCCCATGTAAGTTATGGGGCAGTAACATCACACTTTTCAAAACGTGTTTTTCAGCCCGAAATAAACGCGTTTTTTCAGGCAACTGAATCTACTTGTAACAGCAAGGCTCAGAAGAGCCCACACACTCAGCCCTTAACCCCAGTGTGCAGAAAGGGTCAAAACGTGTTTTTCAGCAGAAATAAACATGTTTCTGCAAGTTTGGTCAACCCCATGTAAGTTATGGGGCAGTAACATCACACTTTTCAAAACGTGTTTTTCAGCCCGAAATAAACGCGTTTTTTCAGACAACTGAATCTCCTTGTAACAGCAAGGCTCAGAAGAGCCCACACACTCAGCCCTTAACCCCAGTGTACAGAAAGTGTCAAAACGTGTTTTTCAGCAGAAATAAACATGTTTCTGCAAGTTTGGTCAACCCCATGTAAGTTATGGGGCAGTAACAGAACACTTTTCAAAACGTGTTTTTCAGCCCGAAATAAACGCGTTTTTTCAGACAACTGAATCTCCTTGTAACAGCAAGGCTCAGAAGAGCCCACACATTCAGCCCTTAACCCCAGTGTACAGAAAGTGTCAAAACGTGTTTTTCAGCAGAAATAAACATGTTTCTGCAAGTTTGGTCAACCCCATGTAAGTTATGGGGCAGTAACATCACACTTTTCAAAACGTGTTTTTCAGCCCGAAATAAACGCGTTTTTTCAGACAACTGAATCTCCTTGTAACAGCAAGGCTCAGAAGAGCCCACACACTCAGCCCTTAACCCCAGTGTACAGAAAGTGTCAAAACGTGTTTTTCAGCAGAAATAAACATGTTTCTGCAAGTTTGGTCAACCCCATGTAAGTTATGGGGCAGTAACATCACACTTTTCAAAACGTGTTTTTCAGCCCGAAATAAACGCGTTTTTTCAGGCAACTGAATCTACTTGTAACAGCAAGGCTCAGAAGAGCCCACACACTCAGCCCTTAACCCCAGTGTACAGAAAGTGTCAAAACGTGTTTTTCAGCAGAAATAAACATGTTTCTGCAAGTTTGGTCAACCCCATGTAAGTTATGGGGCAGTAACATCACACTTTTCAAAACGTGTTTTTCAGCCCGAAATAAACGCGTTTTTTCAGGCAACTGAATCTACTTGTAACAGCAAGGCTCAGAAGAGCCCACACACTCAGCCCTTAACCCCAGTGTGCAGAAAGGGTCAAAACGTGTTTTTCAGCAGAAATAAACATGTTTCTGCAAGTTTGGTCAACCCCATGTAAGTTATGGGGCAGTAACATCACACTTTTCAAAACGTGTTTTTCAGCCCGAAATAAACGCGTTTTTTCAGACAACTGAATCTCCTTGTAACAGCAAGGCTCAGAAGAGCCCACACACTCAGCCCTTAACCCCAGTGTACAGAAAGTGTCAAAACGTGTTTTTCAGCAGAAATAAACATGTTTCTGCAAGTTTGGTCAACCCCATGTAAGTTATGGGGCAGTAACATCACACTTTTCAAAACGTGTTTTTCAGCCCGAAATAAACGCGTTTTTTCAGGCAACTGAATCTACTTGTAACAGCAAGGCTCAGAAGAGCCCACACACTCAGCCCTTAACCCCAGTGTGCAGAAAGGGTCAAAACGTGTTTTTCAGCAGAAATAAACATGTTTCTGCAAGTTTGGTCAACCCCATGTAAGTTATGGGGCAGTAACATCACACTTTTCAAAACGTGTTTTTCAGCCCGAAATAAACGCGTTTTTTCAGACAACTGAATCTCCTTGTAACAGCAAGGCTCAGAAGAGCCCACACACTCAGCCCTTAACCCCATTGTGCAGAAAGGGTCAAAACGTGTTTTTCAGCAGAAATAAACATGTTTCTGCAAGTTTGGTCAACCCCATGTAAGTTATGGGGCAGTAACATCACACTTTTCAAAACGTGTTTTTCAGCCCGAAATAAACGCGTTTTTTCAGACAACTGAATCTCCTTGTAACAGCAAGGCTCAGAAGAGCCCACACACTCAGCCCTTAACCCCAGGGTACAGAAAGTGTCAAAACGTGTTTTTCAGCAGAAATAAACATGTTTCTGCAAGTTTGGTCAACCCCATGTAAGTTATGGGGCAGTAACATCACACTTTTCAAAACGTGTTTTTCAGCCCGAAATAAACGCGTTTTTTCAGGCAACTGAATCTACTTGTAACAGCAAGGCTCAGAAGAGCCCACACACTCAGCCCTTAACCCCAGTGTGCAGAAAGGGTCAAAACGTGTTTTTCAGCAGAAATAAACATGTTTCTGCAAGTTTGGTCAACCCCATGTAAGTTATGGGGCAGTAACATCACACTTTTCAAAACGTGTTTTTCAGCCCGAAATAAACGCGTTTTTTCAGACAACTGAATCTCCTTGTAACAGCAAGGCTAAGAAGAGCCCACACACTCAGCCCTTAACCCCAGTGTACAGAAAGTGTCAAAACGTGTTTTTCAGCAGAAATAAACATGTTTCTGCAAGTTTGGTCAACCCCATGTAAGTTATGGGGCAGTAACAGAACACTTTTCAAAACGTGTTTTTCAGCCCGAAATAAACGCGTTTTTTCAGGCAACTGAATCTACTTGTAACTGCAAGGGTCAGAAGAGCCCACACACTCAGCCCTTAACCCCAGTGTGCAGAAAGGGTCAAAACGTGTTTTTCAGCAGAAATAAACATGTTTCTGCAAGTTTGGTCAACCCCATGTAAGTTATGGGGCAGTAACATCACACTTTTCAAAACGTGTTTTTCAGCCCGAAATAAACGCGTTTTTTCAGGCAACTGAATCTACTTGTAACAGCAAGGCTCAGAAGAGCCCACACACTCAGCCCTTAACCCCATTGTGCAGAAAGAGTCAAAACGTGTTTTTCAGCAGAAATAAACATGTTTCTGCAAGTTTGGTCAACCCCATGTAAGTTATGGGGCAGTAACATCACACTTTTCAAAACGTGTTTTTCAGCCCGAAATAAACGCGTTTTTTCAGGCAACTGAATCTACTTGTAACAGCAAGGCTCAGAAGAGCCCACACACTCAGCCCTTAACCCCAGTGTGCAGAAAGGGTCAAAACGTGTTTTTCAGCAGAAATAAACATGTTTCTGCAAGTTTGGTCAACCCCATGTAAGTTATGGGGCAGTAACATCACACTTTTCAAAACGTGTTTTTCAGCCCGAAATAAACGCGTTTTTTCAGACAACTGAATCTCCTTGTAACAGCAAGGCTCAGAAGAGCCCACACACTCAGCCCTTAACCCCAGTGTACAGAAAGTGTCAAAACGTGTTTTTCAGCAGAAATAAACATGTTTCTGCAAGTTTGGTCAACCCCATGTAAGTTATGGGGCAGTAACAGAACACTTTTCAAAACGTGTTTTTCAGCCCGAAATAAACGCGTTTTTTCAGACAACTGAATCTCCTTGTAACAGCAAGGCTCAGAAGAGCCCACACACTCAGCCCTTAACCCCAGTGTACAGAAAGTGTCAAAACGTGTTTTTCAGCAGAAATAAACATGTTTCTGCAAGTTTGGTCAACCCCATGTAAGTTATGGGGCAGTAACATCACACTTTTCAAAACGTGTTTTTCAGCCCGAAATAAACGCGTTTTTTCAGGCAACTGAATCTACTTGTAACAGCAAGGCTCAGAAGAGCCCACACACTCAGCCCTTAACCCCATTGTGCAGAAAGGGTCAAAACGTGTTTTTCAGCAGAAATAAACATGTTTCTGCAAGTTTGGTCAACCCCATGTAAGTTATGGGGCAGTAACATCACACTTTTCAAAACGTGTTTTTCAGCCCGAAATAAACGCGTTTTTTCAGGCAACTGAATCTACTTGTAACAGCAAGGCTCAGAAGAGCCCACACACTCAGCCCTTAACCCCAGTGTGCAGAAAGGGTCAAAACGTGTTTTTCAGCAGAAATAAACATGTTTCTGCAAGTTTGGTCAACCCCATGTAAGTTATGGGGCAGTAACATCACACTTTTCAAAACGTGTTTTTCAGCCCGAAATAAACGCGTTTTTTCAGACAACTGAATCTCCTTGTAACAGCAAGGCTCAGAAGAGCCCACACACTCAGCCCTTAACCCCAGTGTACAGAAAGTGTCAAAACGTGTTTTTCAGCAGAAATAAACATGTTTCTGCAAGTTTGGTCAACCCCATGTAAGTTATGGGGCAGTAACATCACACTTTTCAAAACGTGTTTTTCAGCCCGAAATAAACGCGTTTTTTCAGGCAACTGAATCTACTTGTAACAGCAAGGCTCAGAAGAGCCCACACACTCAGCCCTTAACCCCAGTGTGCAGAAAGGGTCAAAACGTGTTTTTCAGCAGAAATTAACATGTTTCTGCAAGTTTGGTCAACCCCATGTAAGTTATGGGGCAGTAACATCACACTTTTCAAAACGTGTTTTTCAGCCCGAAATAAACGCGTTTTTTCAGACAACTGAATCTCCTTGTAACAGCAAGGCTCAGAAGAGCCCACACACTCAGCCCTTAACCCCATTGTGCAGAAAGGGTCAAAACGTGTTTTTCAGCAGAAATAAACATGTTTCTGCAAGTTTGGTCAACCCCATGTAAGTTATGGGGCAGTAACATCACACTTTTCAAAACGTGTTTTTCAGCCCGAAATAAACGCGTTTTTTCAGACAACTGAATCTCCTTGTAACAGCAAGGCTCAGAAGAGCCCACACACTCAGCCCTTAACCCCAGTGTACAGAAAGTGTCAAAACGTGTTTTTCAGCAGAAATAAACATGTTTCTGCAAGTTTGGTCAACCCCATGTAAGTTATGGGGCAGTAACAGAACACTTTTCAAAACGTGTTTTTCAGCCCGAAATAAACGCGTTTTTCAGGCAACTGAATCTACTTGTAACAGCAAGGCTCAGAAGAGCCCACACACTCAGCCCTTAACCCCAGTGTGCAGAAAGGGTCAAAACGTGTTTTTCAGCAGAAATAAACATGTTTCTGCAAGTTTGGTCAACCCCATGTAAGTTATGGGGCAGTAACATCACACTTTTCAAAACGTGTTTTTCAGCCCGAAATAAACGCGTTTTTTCAGGCAACTGAATCTACTTGTAACAGCAAGGCTCAGAAGAGCCCACACACTCAGCCCTTAACCCCATTGTGCAGAAAGGGACAAAACGTGTTTTTCAGCAGAAATAAACATGTTTCTGCAAGTTTGGTCAACCCCATGTAAGTTATGGGGCAGTAACATGACACTTTTCAAAACGTGTTTTTCAGCCCGAAATAAACGCGTTTTTTCAGGCAACTGAATCTACTTGTAACAGCAAGGCTCAGAAGAGCCCACACACTCAGCCCTTAACCCCAGTGTGCAGAAAGGGTCAAAACGTGTTTTTCAGCAGAAATAAACATGTTTCTGCAAGTTTGGTCAACCCCATGTAAGTTATGGGGCAGTAACATCACACTTTTCAAAACGTGTTTTTCAGCCCGAAATAAACGCGTTTTTTCAGACAACTGAATCTCCTTGTAACAGCAAGGCTCAGAAGAGCCCACACACTCAGCCCTTAACCCCATTGTGCAGAAAGGGTCAAAACGTGTTTTTCAGCAGAAATAAACATGTTTCTGCAAGTTTGGTCAACCCCATGTAAGTTATGGGGCAGTAACATCACACTTTTCAAAACGTGTTTTTCAGCCCGAAATAAACGCGTTTTTTCAGACAACTGAATCTCCTTGTAACAGCAAGGCTCAGAAGAGCCCACACACTCAGCCCTTAACCCCAGTGTACAGAAAGTGTCAAAACGTGTTTTTCAGCAGAAATAAACATGTTTCTGCAAGTTTGGTCAACCCCATGTAAGTTATGGGGCAGTAACATGACACTTTTCAAAACGTGTTTTTCAGCCCGAAATAAACGCGTTTTTTCAGGCAACTGAATCTACTTGTAACAGCAAGGCTCAGAAGAGCCCACACACTCAGCCCTTAACCCCAGTGTGCAGAAAGGGTCAAAACGTGTTTTTCAGCAGAAATAAACATGTTTCTGCAAGTTTGGTCAACCCCATGTAAGTTATGGGGCAGTAACATCACACTTTTCAAAACGTGTTTTTCAGCCCGAAATAAACGCGTTTTTTCAGACAACTGAATCTCCTTGTAACAGCAAGGCTCAGAAGAGCCCACACACTCAGCCCTTAACCCCATTGTGCAGAAAGGGTCAAAACGTGTTTTTCAGCAGAAATAAACATGTTTCTGCAAGTTTGGTCAACCCCATGTAAGTTATGGGGCAGTAACATCACACTTTTCAAAACGTGTTTTTCAGCCCGAAATAAACGCGTTTTTTCAGACAACTGAATCTCCTTGTAACAGCAAGGCTCAGAAGAGCCCACACACTCAGCCCTTAACCCCAGTGTACAGAAAGTGTCAAAACGTGTTTTTCAGCAGAAATAAACATGTTTCTGCAAGTTTGGTCAACCCCATGTAAGTTATGGGGCAGTAACAGAACACTTTTCAAAACGTGTTTTTCAGCCCGAAATAAACGCGTTTTTTCAGGCAACTGAATCTACTTGTAACAGCAAGGCTCAGAAGAGCCCACACACTCAGCCCTTAACCCCAGTGTGCAGAAAGGGTCAAAACGTGTTTTTCAGCAGAAATAAACATGTTTCTGCAAGTTTGGTCAACCCCATGTAAGTTATGGGGCAGTAACATCACACTTTTCAAAACGTGTTTTTCAGCCCGAAATAAACGCGTTTTTTCAGACAACTGAATCTCCTTGTAACAGCAAGGCTCAGAAGAGCCCACACACTCAGCCCTTAACCCCAGTGTACAGAAAGTGTCAAAACGTGTTTTTCAGCAGAAATAAACATGTTTCTGCAAGTTTGGTCAACCCCATGTAAGTTATGGGGCAGTAACAGAACACTTTTCAAAACGTGTTTTTCAGCCCGAAATAAACGCGTTTTTTCATACAACTGAATCTCCTTGTAACAGCAAGGCTCAGAAGAGCCCACACACTCAGCCCTTAACCCCAGTGTACAGAAAGTGTCAAAACGTGTTTTTCAGCAGAAATAAACATGTTTCTGCAAGTTTGGTCAACCCCATGTAAGTTATGGGGCAGTAACATCACACTTTTCAAAACGTGTTTTTCAGCCCGAAATAAACGCGTTTTTTCAGACAACTGAATCTCCTTGTAACAGCAAGGCTCAGAAGAGCCCACACACTCAGCCCTTAACCCCAGTGTACAGAAAGTGTCAAAACGTGTTTTTCAGCAGAAATAAACATGTTTCTGCAAGTTTGGTCAACCCCATGTAAGTTATGGGGCAGTAACAGAACACTTTTCAAAACGTGTTTTTCAGCCCGAAATAAACGCTTTTTTTCAGACAACTGAATCTCCTTGTAACAGCAAGGCTCAGAAGAGCCCACACACTCAGCCCTTAACCCCAGTGTACAGAAAGTGTCAAAACGTGTTTTTCAGCAGAAATAAACATGTTTCTGCAAGTTTGGTCAACCCCATGTAAGTTATGGGGCAGTAACATCTCACTTTTCAAAACGTGTTTTTCAGCCCGAAATAAACGCGTTTTTTCAGACAACTGAATCTCCATGTAACAGCAAGGCTCAGAAGAGCCCACACACTCAGCCCTTAACCCCAGTGTACAGAAAGTGTCAAAACGTGTTTTTCAGCAGAAATAAACATGTTTCTGCAAGTTTGGTCAACCCCATGTAAGTTATGGGGCAGTAACATCACACTTTTCAAAACGTGTTTTCAGCCCGAAATAAACGCGTTTTTTCAGACAACTGAATCTCCTTGTAACAGCAAGGCTCAGAAGAGCCCACACACTCAGCCCTTAACCCCAGTGTACAGAAAGTGTCAAAACGTGTTTTTCAGCAGAAATAAACATGTTTCTGCAAGTTTGGTCAACCCCATGTAAGTTATGGGGCAGTAACAGAACACTTTTCAAAACGTGTTTTTCAGCCCGAAATAAACGCGTTTTTTCAGGCAACTGAATCTCCTTGTAACAGCAAGGCTCAGAAGAGCCCACACACTCAGCCCTTAACCCCAGTGTACAGAAAGTGTCAAAACGTGTTTTTCAGCAGAAATAAACATGTTTCTGCAAGTTTGGTCAACCCCATGTAAGTTATGGGGCAGTAACATCACACTTTTCAAAACGTGTTTTTCAGCCCGAAATAAACGCGTTTTTTCAGACAACTGAATCTCCTTGTAACAGCAAGGCTCAGAAGAGCCCACACACTCAGCCCTTAACCCCAGTGTACAGAAAGTGTCAAAACGTGTTTTTCAGCAGAAATAAACATGTTTCTGCAAGTTTGGTCAACCCCATGTAAGTTATGGGGCAGTAACATCACATTTTTCAAAACGTGTTTTTCAGCCCGAAATAAACGCGTTTTTTCAGGCAACTGAATCTACTTGTAACAGCAAGGCTCAGAAGAGCCCACACACTCAGCCCTTAACCCCAGTGTACAGAAAGTGTCAAAACGTGTTTTTCAGCAGAAATAAACATGTTTCTGCAAGTTTGGTCAACCCCATGTAAGTTATGGGGCAGTAACAGAACACTTTTCAAAACGTGTTTTTCAGCCCGAAATAAACGCGTTTTTTCAGACAACTGAATCTCCTTGTAACAGCAAGGCTCAGAAGAGCCCACACACTCAGCCCTTAACCCCAGTGTACAGAAAGTGTCAAAACGTGTTTTTCAGCAGAAATAAACATGTTTCTGCAAGTTTGGTCAACCCCATGTAAGTTATGGGGCAGTAACATCACACTTTTCAAAACGTGTTTTTCAGCCCGAAATAAACGCGTTTTTTCAGGCAACTGAATCTACTTGTAACAGCAAGGCTCAGAAGAGCCCACACACTCAGCCCTTAACCCCATTGTGCAGAAAGGGTCAAAACGTGTTTTTCAGCAGAAATAAACATGTTTCTGCAAGTTTGGTCAACCCCATGTAAGTTATGGGGCAGTAACATCACACTTTTCAAAACGTGTTTTTCAGCCCGAAATAAACGCGTTTTTCAGGCAACTGAATCTCCTTGTAACAGCAAGGCTCAGAAGAGCCCACACACTCAGCCCTTAACCCCATTGTGCAGAAAGGGTCAAAACGTGTTTTTCAGCAGAAATAAACATGTTTCTGCAAGTTTGGTCAACCCCATGTAAGTTATGGGGCAGTAACATCACACTTTTCAAAACGTGTTTTTCAGCCCGAAATAAACGCGTTTTTTCAGACAACTGAATCTCCTTGTAACAGCAAGGCTCAGAAGAGCCCACACACTCAGCCCTTAACCCCAGTGTACAGAAAGTGTCAAAACGTGTTTTTCAGCAGAAATAAACATGTTTCTGCAAGTTTGGTCAACCCCATGTAAGTTATGGGGCAGTAACATCACATTTTTCAAAAACGTGTTTTTCAGCCCGAAATAAACGCGTTTTTTCAGGCAACTGAATCTACTTGTAACAGCAAGGCTCAGAAGAGCCCACACACTCAGCCCTTAACCCCAGTGTACAGAAAGTGTCAAAACGTGTTTTTCAGCAGAAATAAACATGTTTCTGCAAGTTTGGTCAACCCCATGTAAGTTATGGGGCAGTAACATCACACTTTTCAAAACGTGTTTTTCAGCCCGAAATAAACGCGTTTTTTCAGGCAACTGAATCTACTTGTAACAGCAAGGCTCAGAAGAGCCCACACACTCAGCCCTTAACCCCATTGTGCAGAAAGGGTCAAAACGTGTTTTTCAGCAGAAATAAACATGTTTCTGCAAGTTTGGTCAACCCCATGTAAGTTATGGGGCAGTAACATCACACTTTTCAAAACGTGTTTTTCAGCCCGAAATAAACGCGTTTTTTCAGGCAACTGAATCTCCTTGTAACAGCAAGGCTCAGAAGAGCCCACACACTCAGCCCTTAACCCCAGTGTACAGAAAGTGTCAAAACGTGTTTTTCAGCAGAAATAAACATGTTTCTGCAAGTTTGGTCAACCCCATGTAAGTTATGGGGCAGTAACAGAACACTTTTCAAAACGTGTTTTTCAGCCCGAAATAAACGCGTTTTTTCAGACAACTGAATCTCCTTGTAACAGCAAGGCTCAGAAGAGCCCACACACTCAGCCCTTAACCCCAGTGTACAGAAAGTGTCAAAACGTGTTTTTCAGCAGAAATAAACATGTTTCTGCAAGTTTGGTCAACCCCATGTAAGTTATGGGGCAGTAACATCACACTTTTCAAAACGTGTTTTTCAGCCCGAAATAAACGCGTTTTTTCAGGCAACTGAATCTCCTTGTAACAGCAAGGCTCAGAAGAGCCCACACACTCAGCCCTTAACCCCAGTGTACAGAAAGGGTCAAAACGTGTTTTTCAGCAGAAATAAACATGTTTCTGCAAGTTTGGTCAACCCCATGTAAGTTATGGGGCAGTAACATCACACTTTTCAAAACGTGTTTTTCAGCCCGATATAAACGCGTTTTTTCAGGCAACTGAATCTCCTTGTAACAGCAAGGCTCAGAAGAGCCCACACACTCAGCCCTTAACCCCAGTGTACAGAAAGGGTCAAAACGTGTTTTTCAGCAGAAATAAACATGTTTCTGCAAGTTTGGTCAACCCCATGTAAGTTATGGGGCAGTAACATCACACTTTTCAAAACGTGTTTTTCAGCCCGAAATAAACGCGTTTTTTCAGACAACTGAATCTCCTTGTAACAGCAAGGCTCAGAAGAGCCCACACACTCAGCCCTTAACCCCAGTGTACAGAAAGTGTCAAAACGTGTTTTTCAGCAGAAATAAACATGTTTCTGCAAGTTTGGTCAACCCCATGTAAGTTATGGGGCAGTAACATCACATTTTTCAAAACGTGTTTTTCAGCCCGAAATAAACGCGTTTTTTCAGGCAACTGAATCTACTTGTAACAGCAAGGCTCAGAAGAGCCCACACACTCAGCCCTTAACCCCAGTGTACAGAAAGTGTCAAAACGTGTTTTTCAGCAGAAATAAACATGTTTCTGCAAGTTTGGTCAACCCCATGTAAGTTATGGGGCAGTAACATCACACTTTTCAAAACGTGTTTTTCAGCCCGAAATAAACGCGTTTTTTCAGGCAACTGAATCTACTTGTAACAGCAAGGCTCAGAAGAGCCCACACACTCAGCCCTTAACCCCATTGTGCAGAAAGGGTCAAAACGTGTTTTTCAGCAGAAATAAACATGTTTCTGCAAGTTTGGTCAACCCCATGTAAGTTATGGGGCAGTAACATCACACTTTTCAAAACGTGTTTTTCAGCCCGAAATAAACGCGTTTTTTCAGACAACTGAATCTCCTTGTAACAGCAAGGCTCAGAAGAGCCCACACACTCAGCCCTTAACCCCAGTGTACAGAAAGTGTCAAAACGTGTTTTTCAGCAGAAATAAACATGTTTCTGCAAGTTTGGTCAACCCCATGTAAGTTATGGGGCAGTAACATCACACTTTTCAAAACGTGTTTTTCAGCCCGAAATAAACGCGTTTTTTCAGGCAACTGAATCTACTTGTAACAGCAAGGCTCAGAAGAGCCCACACACTCAGCCCTTAACCCCAGTGTGCAGAAAGGGTCAAAACGTGTTTTTCAGCAGAAATAAACATGTTTCTGCAAGTTTGGTCAACCCCATGTAAGTTATGGGGCAGTAACATCACACTTTTCAAAACGTGTTTTTCAGCCCGAAATAAACGCGTTTTTTCAGACAACTGAATCTCCTTGTAACAGCAAGGCTCAGAAGAGCCCACACACTCAGCCCTTAACCCCATTGTGCAGAAAGGTTCAAAACGTGTTTTTCAGCAGAAATAAACATGTTTCTGCAAGTTTGGTCAACCCCATGTAAGTTATGGGGCAGTAACATCACACTTTTCAAAACGTGTTTTTAAGCCCGAAATAAACGCGTTTTTTCAGACAACTGAATCTCCTTGTAACAGCAAGGCTCAGAAGAGCCCACACACTCAGCCCTTAACCCCATTGTGCAGAAAGGGTCAAAACGTGTTTTTCAGCAGAAATAAACATGTTTCTGCAAGTTTGGTCAACCCCATGTAAGTTATGGGGCAGTAACATCACACTTTTCAAAACGTGTTTTTCAGCCCGAAATAAACGCGTTTTTTCAGACAACTGAATCTCCTTGTAACAGCAAGGCTCAGAAGAGCCCACACACTCAGCCCTTAACCCCAGTGTACAGAAAGTGTCAAAACGTGTTTTTCAGCAGAAATAAACATGTTTCTGCAAGTTTGGTCAACCCCATGTAAGTTATGGGGCAGTAACATCACACTTTTCAAAACGTGTTTTTCAGCCCGAAATAAACGCGTTTTTTCAGGCAACTGAATCTACTTGTAACAGCAAGGCTCAGAAGAGCCCACACACTCAGCCCTTAACCCCGGTGTGCAGAAAGGGTCAAAACGTGTTTTTCAGCAGAAATAAACATGTTTCTGCAAGTTTGGTCAACCCCATGTAAGTTATGGGGCAGTAACATCACACTTTTCAAAACGTGTTTTTCAGCCCGAAATAAACGCGTTTTTTCAGACAACTGAATCTCCTTGTAACAGCAAGGCTCAGAAGAGCCTACACACTCAGCCCTTAACCCCATTGTGCAGAAAGGGTCAAAACGTGTTTTTCAGCAGAAATAAACATGTTTCTGCAAGTTTGGTCAACCCCATGTAAGTTATGGGGCAGTAACATCACACTTTTCAAAACGTGTTTTTCAGCCCGAAATAAACGCGTTTTTTCAGACAACTGAATCTCCTTGTAACAGCAAGGCTCAGAAGAGCCCACACACTCAGCCCTTAACCCCAGTGTACAGAAAGTGTCAAAACGTGTTTTTCAGCAGAAATAAACATGTTTCTGCAAGTTTGGTCAACCCCATGTAAGTTATGGGGCAGTAACAGAACACTTTTCAAAACGTGTTTTTCAGCCCGAAATAAACGCGTTTTTCAGGCAACTGAATCTCCTTGTAACAGCAAGGCTCAGAAGAGCCCACACACTCAGCCCTTAACCCCAGTGTACAGAAAGTGTCAAAACGTGTTTTTCAGCAGAAATAAACATGTTTCTGCAAGTTTGGTCAACCCCATGTAAGTTATGGGGCAGTAACAGAACACTTTTCAAAACGTGTTTTTCAGCCCGAAATAAACGCGTTTTTTCAGACAACTGAATCTCCTTGTAACAGCAAGGCTCAGAAGAGCCCACACACTCAGCCCTTAACCCCAGTGTACAGAAAGTGTCAAAACGTGTTTTTCAGCAGAAATAAACATGTTTCTGCAAGTTTGGTCAACCCCATGTAAGTTATGGGGCAGTAACATCACACTTTTCAAAACGTGTTTTTCAGCCCGAAATAAACGCGTTTTTTCAGACAACTGAATCTCCTTGTAACAGCAAGGCTCAGAAGAGCCCACACACTCAGCCCTTAACCCCAGTGTACAGAAAGTGTCAAAACGTGTTTTTCAGCAGAAATAAACATGTTTCTGCAAGTTTGGTCAACCCCATGTAAGTTATGGGGCAGTAACATCACACTTTTCAAAACGTGTTTTTCAGCCCGAAATAAACGCGTTTTTTCAGGCAACTGAATCTACTTGTAACAGCAAGGCTCAGAAGAGCCCACACACTCAGCCCTTAACCCCAGTGTGCAGAAAGGGTCAAAACGTGTTTTTCAGCAGAAATAAACATGTTTCTGCAAGTTTGGTCAACCCCATGTAAGTTATGGGGCAGTAACATCACACTTTTCAAAACGTGTTTTTCAGCCCGAAATAAACGCGTTTTTTCAGACAACTGAATCTCCTTGTAACAGCAAGGCTCAGAAGAGCCCACACACTCAGGCCTTAACCCCAGTGTACAGAAAGTGTCAAAACGTGTTTTTCAGCAGAAATAAACATGTTTCTGCAAGTTTGGTCAACCCCATGTAAGTTATGGGGCAGTAACATCACACTTTTCAAAACGTGTTTTTCAGCCCGAAATAAACGCGTTTTTTCAGACAACTGAATCTCCTTGTAACAGCAAGGCTCAGAAGAGCCCACACACTCAGCCCTTAACCCCAGTGTGCAGAAAGGGTCAAAACGTGTTTTTCAGCAGAAATAAACATGTTTCTGCAAGTTTGGTCAACCCCATGTAAGTTATGGGGCAGTAACATCACACTTTTCAAAACGTGTTTTTCAGCCCGAAATAAACGCGTTTTTTCAGGCAACTGAATCTACTTGTAACAGCAAGGCTCAGAAGAGCCCACACACTCAGCCCTTAACCCCAGTGTACAGAAAGTGTCAAAACGTGTTTTTCAGCAGAAATAAACATGTTTCTGCAAGTTTGGTCAACCCCATGTAAGTTATGGGGCAGTAACAGAACACTTTTCAAAACGTGTTTTTCAGCCCGAAATAAACGCGTTTTTTCAGACAACTGAATCTCCTTGTAACAGCAAGGCTCAGAAGAGCCCACACACTCAGCCCTTAACCCCAGTGTACAGAAAGTGTCAAAACGTGTTTTTCAGCAGAAATAAACATGTTTCTGCAAGTTTGGTCAACCCCATGTAAGTTATGGGGCAGTAACATCACACTTTTCAAAACGTGTTTTTAAGCCCGAAATAAACGCGTTTTTTCAGACAACTGAATCTCCTTGTAACAGCAAGGCTCAGAAGAGCCCACACACTCAGGCCTTAACCCCAGTGTACAGAAAGTGTCAAAACGTGTTTTTCAGCAGAAATAAACATGTTTCTGCAAGTTTGGTCAACCCCATGTAAGTTATGGGGCAGTAACAGAACACTTTTCAAAACGTGTTTTTCAGCCCGAAATAAACGCGTTTTTTCAGACAACTGAATCTCCTTGTAACAGCAAGGCTCAGAAGAGCCCACACACTCAGCCCTTAACCCCAGTGTGCAGAAAGGGTCAAAACGTGTTTTTCAGCAGAAATAAACATGTTTCTGCAAGTTTGGTCAACCCCATGTAAGTTATGGGGCAGTAACATCACACTTTTCAAAACGTGTTTTTCAGCCCGAAATAAACGCGTTTTTTCAGACAACTGAATCTACTTGTAACAGCAAGGCTCAGAAGAGCCCACACACTCAGCCCTTAACCCCAGTGTACAGAAAGTGTCAAAACGTGTTTTTCAGCAGAAATAAACATGTTTCTGCAAGTTTGGTCAACCCCATGTAAGTTATGGGGCAGTAACAGAACACTTTTCAAAACGTGTTTTTCAGCCCGAAATAAACGCGTTTTTTCATACAACTGAATCTCCTTGTAACAGCAAGGCTCAGAAGAGCCCACACACTCAGCCCTTAACCCCAGTGTACAGAAAGTGTCAAAACGTGTTTTTCAGCAGAAATAAACATGTTTCTGCAAGTTTGGTCAACCCCATGTAAGTTATGGGGCAGTAACATCACACTTTTCAAAACGTGTTTTTCAGCCCGAAATAAACGCGTTTTTTCAGACAACTGAATCTCCTTGTAACAGCAAGGCTCAGAAGAGCCCACACACTCAGCCCTTAACCCCAGTGTACAGAAAGTGTCAAAACGTGTTTTTCAGCAGAAATAAACATGTTTCTGCAAGTTTGGTCAACCCCATGTAAGTTATGGGGCAGTAACAGAACACTTTTCAAAACGTGTTTTTCAGCCCGAAATAAACGCGTTTTTTCAGACAACTGAATCTCCTTGTAACAGCAAGGCTCAGAAGAGCCCACACACTCAGCCCTTAACCCCAGTGTACAGAAAGTGTCAAAACGTGTTTTTCAGCAGAAATAAACATGTTTCTGCAAGTTTGGTCAACCCCATGTAAGTTATGGGGCAGTAACATCACACTTTTCAAAACGTGTTTTTCAGCCCGAAATAAACGCGTTTTTTCAGACAACTGAATCTCCATGTAACAGCAAGGCTCAGAAGAGCCCACACACTCAGCCCTTAACCCCAGTGTACAGAAAGTGTCAAAACGTGTTTTTCAGCAGAAATAAACATGTTTCTGCAAGTTTGGTCAACCCCATGTAAGTTATGGGGCAGTAACATCACACTTTTCAAAACGTGTTTTTCAGCCCGAAATAAACGCGTTTTTTCAGACAACTGAATCTCCTTGTAACAGCAAGGCTCAGAAGAGCCCACACACTCAGCCCTTAACCCCAGTGTACAGAAAGTGTCAAAACGTGTTTTTCAGCAGAAATAAACATGTTTCTGCAAGTTTGGTCAACCCCATGTAAGTTATGGGGCAGTAACATCACACTTTTCAAAACGTGTTTTTCAGCCCGAAATAAACGCGTTTTTTCAGGCAACTGAATCTCCTTGTAACAGCAAGGCTCAGAAGAGCCCACACACTCAGCCCTTAACCCCAGTGTGCAGAAAGGGTCAAAACGTGTTTTTCAGCAGAAATAAACATGTTTCTGCAAGTTTGGTCAACCCCATGTAAGTTATGGGGCAGTAACAGAACACTTTTCAAAACGTGTTTTTCAGCCCGAAATAAACGCGTTTTTTCAGACAACTGAATCTCCTTGTAACAGCAAGGCTCAGAAGAGCCCACACACTCAGCCCTTAACCCCAGTGTACAGAAAGTGTCAAAACGTGTTTTTCAGCAGAAATAAACATGTTTCTGCAAGTTTGGTCAACCCCATGTAAGTTATGGGGCAGTAACATCACACTTTTCAAAACGTGTTTTTCAGCCCGAAATAAACGCGTTTTTTCAGGCAACTGAATCTCCTTGTAACAGCAAGGCTCAGAAGAGCCCACACACTCAGCCCTTAACCCCAGTGTACAGAAAGGGTCAAAACGTGTTTTTCAGCAGAAATAAACATGTTTCTGCAAGTTTGGTCAACCCCATGTAAGTTATGGGGCAGTAACATCACACTTTTCAAAACGTGTTTTTCAGCCCGAAATAAACGCGTTTTTTCAGGCAACTGAATCTCCTTGTAACAGCAAGGCTCAGAAGAGCCCACACACTCAGCCCTTAACCCCAGTGTACAGAAAGGGTCAAAACGTGTTTTTCAGCAGAAATAAACATGTTTCTGCAAGTTTGGTCAACCCCATGTAAGTTATGGGGCAGTAACATCACACTTTTCAAAACGTGTTTTTCAGCCCGAAATAAACGCGTTTTTTCAGACAACTGAATCTCCTTGTAACAGCAAGGCTCAGAAGAGCCCACACACTCAGCCCTTAACCCCAGTGTACAGAAAGTGTCAAAACGTGTTTTTCAGCAGAAATAAACATGTTTCTGCAAGTTTGGTCAACCCAATGTAAGTTATGGGGCAGTAACATCACATTTTTCAAAACGTGTTTTTCAGCCCGAAATAAACGCGTTTTTTCAGGCAACTGAATCTACTTGTAACAGCAAGGCTCAGAAGAGCCCACACACTCAGCCCTTAACCCCAGTGTACAGAAAGTGTCAAAACGTGTTTTTCAGCAGAAATAAACATGTTTCTGCAAGTTTGGTCAACCCCATGTAAGTTATGGGGCAGTAACAGAACACTTTTCAAAACGTGTTTTTCAGCCCGAAATAAACGCGTTTTTTCAGACAACTGAATCTCCTTGTAACAGCAAGGCTCAGAAGAGCCCACACACTCAGCCCTTAACCCCAGTGTACAGAAAGTGTCAAAACGTGTTTTTCAGCAGAAATAAACATGTTTCTGCAAGTTTGGTCAACCCCATGTAAGTTATGGGGCAGTAACATCACACTTTTCAAAACGTGTTTTTCAGCCCGAAATAAACGCGTTTTTTCAGACAACTGAATCTCCTTGTAACAGCAAGGCTCAGAAGAGCCCACACACTCAGCCCTTAACCCCAGTGTACAGAAAGTGTCAAAACGTGTTTTTCAGCAGAAATAAACATGTTTCTGCAAGTTTGGTCAACCCCATGTAAGTTATGGGGCAGTAACATCACACTTTTCAAAACGTGTTTTTCAGCCCGAAATAAACGCGTTTTTTCAGGCAACTGAATCTCCTTGTAACAGCAAGGCTCAGAAGAGCCCACACACTCAGCCCTTAACCCCAGTGTGCAGAAAGGGTCAAAACGTGTTTTTCAGCAGAAATAAACATGTTTCTGCAAGTTTGGTCAACCCCATGTAAGTTATGGGGCAGTAACAGAACACTTTTCAAAACGTGTTTTTCAGCCCGAAATAAACGCGTTTTTTCAGACAACTGAATCTCCTTGTAACAGCAAGGCTCAGAAGAGCCCACACACTCAGCCCTTAACCCCAGTGTACAGAAAGTGTCAAAACGTGTTTTTCAGCAGAAATAAACATGTTTCTGCAAGTTTGGTCAACCCCATGTAAGTTATGGGGCAGTAACATCACACTTTTCAAAACGTGTTTTTCAGCCCGAAATAAACGCGTTTTTTCAGGCAACTGAATCTCCTTGTAACAGCAAGGCTCAGAAGAGCCCACACACTCAGCCCTTAACCCCAGTGTACAGAAAGGGTCAAAACGTGTTTTTCAGCAGAAATAAACATGTTTCTGCAAGTTTGGTCAACCCCATGTAAGTTATGGGGCAGTAACATCACACTTTTCAAAACGTGTTTTTCAGCCCGAAATAAACGCGTTTTTTCAGGCAACTGAATCTCCTTGTAACAGCAAGGCTCAGAAGAGCCCACACACTCAGCCCTTAACCCCAGTGTACAGAAAGGGTCAAAACGTGTTTTTCAGCAGAAATAAACATGTTTCTGCAAGTTTGGTCAACCCCATGTAAGTTATGGGGCAGTAACATCACACTTTTCAAAACGTGTTTTTCAGCCCGAAATAAACGCGTTTTTTCAGACAACTGAATCTCCTTGTAACAGCAAGGCTCAGAAGAGCCCACACACTCAGCCCTTAACCCCAGTGTACAGAAAGTGTCAAAACGTGTTTTTCAGCAGAAATAAACATGTTTCTGCAAGTTTGGTCAACCCCATGTAAGTTATGGGGCAGTAACATCACATTTTTCAAAACGTATTTTTCAGCCCGAAATAAACGCGTTTTTTCAGGCAACTGAATCTACTTGTAACAGCAAGGCTCAGAAGAGCCCACACACTCAGCCCTTAACCCCAGTGTACAGAAAGTGTCAAAACGTGTTTTTCAGCAGAAATAAACATGTTTCTGCAAGTTTGGTCAACCCCATGTAAGTTATGGGGCAGTAACAGAACACTTTTCAAAACGTGTTTTTCAGCCCGAAATAAACGCGTTTTTTCAGACAACTGAATCTCCTTGTAACAGCAAGGCTCAGAAGAGCCCACACACTCAGCCCTTAACCCCAGTGTACAGAAAGTGTCAAAACGTGTTTTTCAGCAGAAATAAACATGTTTCTGCAAGTTTGGTCAACCCCATGTAAGTTATGGGGCAGTAACATCACACTTTTCAAAACGTGTTTTTCAGCCCGAAATAAACGCGTTTTTTCAGACAACTGAATCTCCTTGTAACAGCAAGGCTCAGAAGAGCCCACACACTCAGCCCTTAACCCCAGTGTACAGAAAGTGTCAAAACGTGTTTTTCAGCAGAAATAAACATGTTTCTGCAAGTTTGGTCAACCCCATGTAAGTTATGGGGCAGTAACATCACATTTTTCAAAACGTGTTTTTCAGCCCGAAATAAACGCGTTTTTTCAGGCAACTGAATCTACTTGTAACAGCAAGGCTCAGAAGAGCCCACACACTCAGCCCTTAACCCCAGTGTACAGAAAGTGTCAAAACGTGTTTTTCAGCAGAAATAAACATGTTTCTGCAAGTTTGGTCAACCCCATGTAAGTTATGGGGCAGTAACAGAACACTTTTCAAAACGTGTTTTTCAGCCCGAAATAAACGCGTTTTTTCAGACAACTGAATCTCCTTGTAACAGCAAGGCTCAGAAGAGCCCACACACTCAGCCCTTAACCCCAGTGTACAGAAAGTGTCAAAACGTGTTTTTCAGCAGAAATAAACATGTTTCTGCAAGTTTGGTCAACCCCATGTAAGTTATGGGGCAGTAACATCACACTTTTCAAAACGTGTTTTTCAGCCCGAAATAAACGCGTTTTTTCAGGCAACTGAATCTACTTGTAACAGCAAGGCTCAGAAGAGCCCACACACTCAGCCCTTAACCCCATTGTGCAGAAAGGGTCAAAACGTGTTTTTCAGCAGAAATAAACATGTTTCTGCAAGTTTGGTCAACCCCATGTAAGTTATGGGGCAGTAACATCACACTTTTCAAAACGTGTTTTTCAGCCCGAAATAAACGCGTTTTTTCAGGCAACTGAATCTCCTTGTAACAGCAAGGCTCAGAAGAGCCCACACACTCAGCCCTTAACCCCATTGTGCAGAAAGGGTCAAAACGTGTTTTTCAGCAGAAATAAACATGTTTCTGCAAGTTTGGTCAACCCCATGTAAGTTATGGGGCAGTAACATCACACTTTTCAAAACGTGTTTTTCAGCCCGAAATAAACGCGTTTTTTCAGACAACTGAATCTCCTTGTAACAGCAAGGCTCAGAAGAGCCCACACACTCAGCCCTTAACCCCAGTGTACAGAAAGTGTCAAAACGTGTTTTTCAGCAGAAATAAACATGTTTCTGCAAGTTTGGTCAACCCCATGTAAGTTATGGGGCAGTAACATCACATTTTTCAAAACGTGTTTTTCAGCCCGAAATAAACGCGTTTTTTCAGGCAACTGAATCTACTTGTAACAGCAAGGCTCAGAAGAGCCCACACACTCAGCCCTTAACCCCAGTGTACAGAAAGTGTCAAAACGTGTTTTTCAGCAGAAATAAACATGTTTCTGCAAGTTTGGTCAACCCCATGTAAGTTATGGGGCAGTAACATCACACTTTTCAAAACGTGTTTTTCAGCCCGAAATAAACGCGTTTTTTCAGGCAACTGAATCTACTTGTAACAGCAAGGCTCAGAAGAGCCCACACACTCAGCCCTTAACCCCATTGTGCAGAAAGGGTCAAAACGTGTTTTTCAGCAGAAATAAACATGTTTCTGCAAGTTTGGTCAACCCCATGTAAGTTATGGGGCAGTAACATCACACTTTTCAAAACGTGTTTTTCAGCCCGAAATAAACGCGTTTTTTCAGACAACTGAATCTCCTTGTAACAGCAAGGCTCAGAAGAGCCCACACACTCAGCCCTTAACCCCAGTGTACAGAAAGTGTCAAAACGTGTTTTTCAGCAGAAATAAACATGTTTCTGCAAGTTTGGTCAACCCCATGTAAGTTATGGGGCAGTAACAGAACACTTTTCAAAACGTGTTTTTCAGCCCGAAATAAACGCGTTTTTTCAGGCAACTGAATCTACTTGTAACAGCAAGGCTCAGAAGAGCCCACACACTCAGCCCTTAACCCCAGTGTGCAGAAAGGGTCAAAACGTGTTTTTCAGCAGAAATAAACATGTTTCTGCAAGTTTGGTCAACCCCATGTAAGTTATGGGGCAGTAACATCACACTTTTCAAAACGTGTTTTTCAGCCCGAAATAAACGCGTTTTTTCAGGCAACTGAATCTACTTGGAACAGCAAGGCTCAGAAGAGCCCACACACTCAGCCCTTAACCCCAGTGTACAGAAAGTGTCAAAACGTGTTTTTCAGCAGAAATAAACATGTTTCTGCAAGTTTGGTCAACCCCATGTAAGTTATGGGGCAGTAACAGAACACTTTTCAAAACGTGTTTTTCAGCCCGAAATAAACGCGTTTTTTCATACAACTGAATCTCCTTGTAACAGCAAGGCTCAGAAGAGCCCACACACTCAGCCCTTAACCCCAGTGTACAGAAAGTGTCAAAACGTGTTTTTCAGCAGAAATAAACATGTTTCTGCAAGTTTGGTCAACCCCATGTAAGTTATGGGGCAGTAACATCACACTTTTCAAAACGTGTTTTTCAGCCCGAAATAAACGCGTTTTTTCAGACAACTGAATCTCCTTGTAACAGCAAGGCTCAGAAGAGCCCACACACTCAGCCCTTAACCCCAGTGTACAGAAAGTGTCAAAACGTGTTTTTCAGCAGAAATAAACATGTTTCTGCAAGTTTGGTCAACCCCATGTAAGTTATGGGGCAGTAACATCACACTTTTCAAAACGTGTTTTTCAGCCCGAAATAAACGCGTTTTTTCAGACAACTGAATCTCCATGTAACAGCAAGGCTCAGAAGAGCCCACACACTCAGCCCTTAACCCCAGTGTACAGAAAGTGTCAAAACGTGTTTTTCAGCAGAAATAAACATGTTTCTGCAAGTTTGGTCAACCCCATGTAAGTTATGGGGCAGTAACATCACACTTTTCAAAACGTGTTTTTCAGCCCGAAATAAACGCGTTTTTTCAGACAACTGAATCTCCTTGTAACAGCAAGGCTCAGAAGAGCCCACACACTCAGCCCTTAACCCCAGTGTACAGAAAGTGTCAAAACGTGTTTTTCAGCAGAAATAAACATGTTTCTGCAAGTTTGGTCAACCCCATGTAAGTTATGGGGCAGTAACATCACACTTTTCAAAACGTGTTTTTCAGCCCGAAATAAACGCGTTTTTTCAGGCAACTGAATCTCCTTGTAACAGCAAGGCTCAGAAGAGCCCACACACTCAGCCCTTAACCCCAGTGTGCAGAAAGGGTCAAAACGTGTTTTTCAGCAGAAATAAACATGTTTCTGCAAGTTTGGTCAACCCCATGTAAGTTATGGGGCAGTAACATCACACTTTTCAAAACGTGTTTTTCAGCCCGAAATAAACGCGTTTTTAACGACAACTGAATCTCCTTGTAACAGCAAGGCTCAGAAGAGCCCACACACTCAGCCCTTAACCCCAGTGTACAGAAAGTGTCAAAACGTGTTTTTCAGCAGAAATAAACATGTTTCTGCAAGTTTGGTCAACCCCATGTAAGTTATGGGGCAGTAACAGAACACTTTTCAAAACGTGTTTTTCAGCCCGAAATAAACGCGTTTTTTCAGACAACTGAATCTCCTTGTAACAGCAAGGCTCAGAAGAGCCCACACACTCAGCCCTTAACCCCAGTGTACAGAAAGTGTCAAAACGTGTTTTTCAGCAGAAATAAACATGTTTCTGCAAGTTTGGTCAACCCCATGTAAGTTATGGGGCAGTAACATCACACTTTTCAAAACGTGTTTTTCAGCCCGAAATAAACGCGTTTTTTCAGGCAACTGAATCTCCTTGTAACAGCAAGGCTCAGAAGAGCCCACACACTCAGCCCTTAACCCCAGTGTACAGAAAGGGTCAAAACGTGTTTTTCAGCAGAAATAAACATGTTTCTGCAAGTTTGGTCAACCCCATGTAAGTTATGGGGCAGTAACATCACACTTTTCAAAACGTGTTTTTCAGCCCGAAATAAACGCGTTTTTTCAGGCAACTGAATCTCCTTGTAACAGCAAGGCTCAGAAGAGCCCACACACTCAGCCCTTAACCCCAGTGTACAGAAAGTGTCAAAACGTGTTTTTCAGCAGAAATAAACATGTTTCTGCAAGTTTGGTCAACCCCATGTAAGTTATGGGGCAGTAACAGAACACTTTTCAAAACGTGTTTTTCAGCCCGAAATAAACGCGTTTTTTCAGACAACTGAATCTCCTTGTAACAGCAAGGCTCAGAAGAGCCCACACACTCAGCCCTTAACCCCAGTGTACAGAAAGTGTCAAAACGTGTTTTTCAGCAGAAATAAACATGTTTCTGCAAGTTTGGTCAACCCCATGTAAGTTATGGGGCAGTAACATCACACTTTTCAAAACGTGTTTTTCAGCCCGAAATAAACGCGTTTTTTCAGGCAACTGAATCTCCTTGTAACAGCAAGGCTCAGAAGAGCCCACACACTCAGCCCTTAACCCCAGTGTACAGAAAGGGTCAAAACGTGTTTTTCAGCAGAAATAAACATGTTTCTGCAAGTTTGGTCAACCCCATGTAAGTTATGGGGCAGTAACATCACACTTTTCAAAACGTGTTTTTCAGCCCGATATAAACGCGTTTTTTCAGGCAACTGAATCTCCTTGTAACAGCAAGGCTCAGAAGAGCCCACACACTCAGCCCTTAACCCCAGTGTACAGAAAGGTTCAAAACGTGTTTTTCAGCAGAAATAAACATGTTTCTGCAAGTTTGGTCAACCCCATGTAAGTTATGGGGCAGTAACATCACACTTTTCAAAACGTGTTTTTCAGCCCGAAATAAACGCGTTTTTTCAGACAACTGAATCTCCTTGTAACAGCAAGGCTCAGAAGAGCCCACACACTCAGCCCTTAACCCCAGTGTACAGAAAGTGTCAAAACGTGTTTTTCAGCAGAAATAAACATGTTTCTGCAAGTTTGGTCAACCCCATGTAAGTTATGGGGCAGTAACATCACATTTTTCAAAACGTGTTTTTCAGCCCGAAATAAACGCGTTTTTTCAGGCAACTGAATCTACTTGTAACAGCAAGGCTCAGAAGAGCCCACACACTCAGCCCTTAACCCCAGTGTACAGAAAGTGTCAAAACGTGTTTTTCAGCAGAAATAAACATGTTTCTGCAAGTTTGGTCAACCCCATGTAAGTTATGGGGCAGTAACATCACACTTTTCAAAACGTGTTTTTCAGCCCGAAATAAACGCGTTTTTTCAGGCAACTGAATCTACTTGTAACAGCAAGGCTCAGAAGAGCCCACACACTCAGCCCTTAACCCCATTGTGCAGAAAGGGTCAAAACGTGTTTTTCAGCAGAAATAAACATGTTTCTGCAAGTTTGGTCAACCCCATGTAAGTTATGGGGCAGTAACATCACACTTTTCAAAACGTGTTTTTCAGCCCGAAATAAACGCGTTTTTTCAGACAACTGAATCTCCTTGTAACAGCAAGGCTCAGAAGAGCCCACACACTCAGCCCTTAACCCCAGTGTACAGAAAGTGTCAAAACGTGTTTTTCAGCAGAAATAAACATGTTTCTGCAAGTTTGGTCAACCCCATGTAAGTTATGGGGCAGTAACATCACACTTTTCAAAACGTGTTTTTCAGCCCGAAATAAACGCGTTTTTTCAGGCAACTGAATCTCCTTGTAACAGCAAGGCTCAGAAGAGCCCACACACTCAGCCCTTAACCCCATTGTGCAGAAAGGGTCAAAACGTGTTTTTCAGCAGAAATAAACATGTTTCTGCAAGTTTGGTCAACCCCATGTAAGTTATGGGGCAGTAACATCACACTTTTCAAAACGTGTTTTTAAGCCCGAAATAAACGCGTTTTTTCAGACAACTGAATCTCCTTGTAACAGCAAGGCTCAGAAGAGCCCACACACTCAGCCCTTAACCCCATTGTGCAGAAAGGGTCAAAACGTGTTTTTCAGCAGAAATAAACATGTTTCTGCAAGTTTGGTCAACCCCATGTAAGTTATGGGGCAGTAACATCACACTTTTCAAAACGTGTTTTTCAGCCCGAAATAAACGCGTTTTTTCAGACAACTGAATCTCCTTGTAACAGCAAGGCTCAGAAGAGCCCACACACTCAGCCCTTAACCCCAGTGTACAGAAAGTGTCAAAACGTGTTTTTCAGCAGAAATAAACATGTTTCTGCAAGTTTGGTCAACCCCATGTAAGTTATGGGGCAGTAACATCACACTTTTCAAAACGTGTTTTTCAGCCCGAAATAAACGCGTTTTTTCAGGCAACTGAATCTACTTGTAACAGCAAGGCTCAGAAGAGCCCACACACTCAGCCCTTAACCCCAGTGTGCAGAAAGGGTCAAAACGTGTTTTTCAGCAGAAATAAACATGTTTCTGCAAGTTTGGTCAACCCCATGTAAGTTATGGGGCAGTAACATCACACTTTTCAAAACGTGTTTTTCAGCCCGAAATAAACGCGTTTTTTCAGACAACTGAATCTCCTTGTAACAGCAAGGCTCAGAAGAGCCTACACACTCAGCCCTTAACCCCATTGTGCAGAAAGGGTCAAAACGTGTTTTTCAGCAGAAATAAACATGTTTCTGCAAGTTTGGTCAACCCCATGTAAGTTATGGGGCAGTAACATCACACTTTTCAAAACGTGTTTTTCAGCCCGAAATAAACGCGTTTTTTCAGACAACTGAATCTCCTTGTAACAGCAAGGCTCAGAAGAGCCCACACACTCAGCCCTTAACCCCAGTGTACAGAAAGTGTCAAAACGTGTTTTTCAGCAGAAATAAACATGTTTCTGTAAGTTTGGTCAACCCCATGTAAGTTATGGGGCAGTAACATCACACTTTTCAAAACGTGTTTTTCAGCCCGAAATAAACGCGTTTTTTCATACAACTGAATCTCCTTGTAACAGCAAGGCTCAGAAGAGCCCACACACTCAGCCCTTAACCCCAGTGTACAGAAAGTGTCAAAACGTGTTTTTCAGCAGAAATAAACATGTTTCTGCAAGTTTGGTCAACCCCATGTAAGTTATGGGGCAGTAACATCACACTTTTCAAAACGTGTTTTTCAGCCCGAAATAAACGCGTTTTTTCAGACAACTGAATCTCCTTGTAACAGCAAGGCTCAGAAGAGCCCACACACTCAGCCCTTAACCCCAGTGTACAGAAAGTGTCAAAACGTGTTTTTTCAGCAGAAATAAACATGTTTCTGCAAGTTTGGTCAACCCCATGTAAGTTATGGGGCAGTAACATCACACTTTTCAAAACGTGTTTTTCAGCCCGAAATAAACGCGTTTTTTCAGACAACTGAATCTCCTTGTAACAGCAAGGCTCAGAAGAGCCCACACACTCAGCCCTTAACCCCAGTGTACAGAAAGTGTCAAAACGTGTTTTTCAGCAGAAATAAACATGTTTCTGCAAGTTTGGTCAACCCCATGTAAGTTATGGGGCAGTAACATCACACTTTTCAAAACGTGTTTTTCAGCCCGAAATAAACGCGTTTTTTCAGGCAACTGAATCTACTTGTAACAGCAAGGCTCAGAAGAGCCCACACACTCAGCCCTTAACCCCAGTGTGCAGAAAGGGTCAAAACGTGTTTTTCAGCAGAAATAAACATGTTTCTGCAAGTTTGGTCAACCCCATGTAAGTTATGGGGCAGTAACATCACACTTTTCAAAACGTGTTTTTCAGCCCGAAATAAACGCGTTTTTTCAGACAACTGAATCTCCTTGTAACAGCAAGGCTCAGAAGAGCCCACACACTCAGGCCTTAACCCCAGTGTACAGAAAGTGTCAAAACGTGTTTTTCAGCAGAAATAAACATGTTTCTGCAAGTTTGGTCAACCCCATGTAAGTTATGGGGCAGTAACATCACACTTTTCAAAACGTGTTTTTCAGCCCGAAATAAACGCGTTTTTTCAGACAACTGAATCTCCTTGTAACAGCAAGGCTCAGAAGAGCCCACACACTCAGCCCTTAACCCCAGTGTGCAGAAAGGGTCAAAACGTGTTTTTCAGCAGAAATAAACATGTTTCTGCAAGTTTGGTCAACCCCATGTAAGTTATGGGGCAGTAACATCACACTTTTCAAAACGTGTTTTTCAGCCCGAAATAAACGCGTTTTTTCAGGCAACTGAATCTACTTGTAACAGCAAGGCTCAGAAGAGCCCACACACTCAGCCCTTAACCCCAGTGTACAGAAAGTGTCAAAACGTGTTTTTCAGCAGAAATAAACATGTTTCTGCAAGTTTGGTCAACCCCATGTAAGTTATGGGGCAGTAACAGAACACTTTTCAAAACGTGTTTTTCAGCCCGAAATAAACGCGTTTTTTCAGACAACTGAATCTCCTTGTAACAGCAAGGCTCAGAAGAGCCCACACACTCAGCCCTTAACCCCAGTGTACAGAAAGTGTCAAAACGTGTTTTTCAGCAGAAATAAACATGTTTCTGCAAGTTTGGTCAACCCCATGTAAGTTATGGGGCAGTAACATCACACTTTTCAAAACGTGTTTTTAAGCCCGAAATAAACGCGTTTTTTCAGACAACTGAATCTCCTTGTAACAGCAAGGCTCAGAAGAGCCCACACACTCAGGCCTTAACCCCAGTGTACAGAAAGTGTCAAAACGTGTTTTTCAGCAGAAATAAACATGTTTCTGCAAGTTTGGTCAACCCCATGTAAGTTATGGGGCAGTAACAGAACACTTTTCAAAACGTGTTTTTCAGCCCGAAATAAACGCGTTTTTTCAGACAACTGAATCTCCTTGTAACAGCAAGGCTCAGAAGAGCCCACACACTCAGCCCTTAACCCCAGTGTGCAGAAAGGGTCAAAACGTGTTTTTCAGCAGAAATAAACATGTTTCTGCAAGTTTGGTCAACCCCATGTAAGTTATGGGGCAGTAACATCACACTTTTCAAAACGTGTTTTTCAGCCCGAAATAAACGCGTTTTTTCAGGCAACTGAATCTACTTGTAACAGCAAGGCTCAGAAGAGCCCACACACTCAGCCCTTAACCCCAGTGTACAGAAAGTGTCAAAACGTGTTTTTCAGCAGAAATAAACATGTTTCTGCAAGTTTGGTCAACCCCATGTAAGTTATGGGGCAGTAACAGAACACTTTTCAAAACGTGTTTTTCATCCCGAAATAAACGCGTTTTTTCAGACAACTGAATCTCCTTGTAACAGCAAGGCTCAGAAGAGCCCACACACTCAGCCCTTAACCCCAGTGTACAGAAAGTGTCAAAACGTGTTTTTCAGCAGAAATAAACATGTTTCTGCAAGTTTGGTCAACCCCATGTAAGTTATGGGGCAGTAACATCACACTTTTCAAAACGTGTTTTTCAGCCCGAAATAAACGCGTTTTTTCAGGCAACTGAATCTACTTGTAACAGCAAGGCTCAGAAGAGCCCACACACTCAGCCCTTAACCCCAGTGTGCAGAAAGGGTCAAAACGTGTTTTTCAGCAGAAATAAACATGTTTCTGCAAGTTTGGTCAACCCCATGTAAGTTATGGGGCAGTAACATCACACTTTTCAAAACGTGTTTTTCAGCCCGAAATAAACGCGTTTTTTCAGACAACTGAATCTCCTTGTAACAGCAAGGCTCAGAAGAGCCCACACACTCAGCCCTTAACCCCAGTGTACAGAAAGTGTCAAAACGTGTTTTTCAGCAGAAATAAACATGTTTCTGCAAGTTTGGTCAACCCCATGTAAGTTATGGGGCAGTAACAGAACACTTTTCAAAACTTGTTTTTCAGCCCGAAATAAACGCGTTTTTTCAGACAACTGAATCTCCTTGTAACAGCAAGGCTCAGAAGAGCCCACACATTCAGCCCTTAACCCCAGTGTACAGAAAGTGTCAAAACGTGTTTTTCAGCAGAAATAAACATGTTTCTGCAAGTTTGGTCAACCCCATGTAAGTTATGGGGCAGTAACATCACACTTTTCAAAACGTGTTTTTCAGCCCGAAATAAACGCGTTTTTTCAGACAACTGAATCTCCTTGTAACAGCAAGGCTCAGAAGAGCCCACACACTCAGCCCTTAACCCCAGTGTACAGAAAGTGTCAAAACGTGTTTTTCAGCAGAAATAAACATGTTTCTGCAAGTTTGGTCAACCCCATGTAAGTTATGGGGCAGTAACATCACACTTTTCAAAACGTGTTTTTCAGCCCGAAATAAACGCGTTTTTTCAGGCAACTGAATCTACTTGTAACAGCAAGGCTCAGAAGAGCCCACACACTCAGCCCTTAACCCCAGTGTACAGAAAGTGTCAAAACGTGTTTTTCAGCAGAAATAAACATGTTTCTGCAAGTTTGGTCAACCCCATGTAAGTTATGGGGCAGTAACATCACACTTTTCAAAACGTGTTTTTCAGCCCGAAATAAACGCGTTTTTTCAGGCAACTGAATCTCCTTGTAACAGCAAGGCTCAGAAGAGCCCACACACTCAGCCCTTAACCCCAGTGTACAGAAAGTGTCAAAACGTGTTTTTCAGCAGAAATAAACATGTTTCTGCAAGTTTGGTCAACCCCATGTAAGTTATGGGGCAGTAACAGAACACTTTTCAAAACGTGTTTTTCAGCCCGAAATAAACGCGTTTTTTCAGACAACTGAATCTCCTTGTAACAGCAAGGCTCAGAAGAGCCCACACACTCAGCCCTTAACCCCAGTGTACAGAAAGTGTCAAAACGTGTTTTTCAGCAGAAATAAACATGTTTCTGCAAGTTTGGTCAACCCCATGTAAGTTATGGGGCAGTAACATCACACTTTTCAAAACGTGTTTTTCAGCCCGAAATAAACGCGTTTTTTCAGACAACTGAATCTCCTTGTAACAGCAAGGCTCAGAAGAGCCCACACACTCAGCCCTTAACCCCAGTGTACAGAAAGTGTCAAAACGTGTTTTTCAGCAGAAATAAACATGTTTCTGCAAGTTTGGTCAACCCCATGTAAGTTATGGGGCAGTAACATCACACTTTTCAAAACGTGTTTTTCAGCCCGAAATAAACGCGTTTTTTCAGGCAACTGAATCTACTTGTAACAGCAAGGCTCAGAAGAGCCCACACACTCAGCCCTTAACCCCAGTGTGCAGAAAGGGTCAAAACGTGTTTTTCAGCAGAAATAAACATGTTTCTGCAAGTTTGGTCAACCCCATGTAAGTTATGGGGCAGTAACATCACACTTTTCAAAACGTGTTTTTCAGCCCGAAATAAACGCGTTTTTTCAGACAACTGAATCTCCTTGTAACAGCAAGGCTCAGAAGAGCCCACACACTCAGCCCTTAACCCCAGTGTGCAGAAAGGGTCAAAACGTGTTTTTCAGCAGAAATAAACATGTTTCTGCAAGTTTGGTCAACCCCATGTAAGTTATGGGGCAGTAACATCACACTTTTCAAAACGTGTTTTTCAGCCCGAAATAAACGCGTTTTTTCAGGCAACTGAATCTACTTGTAACAGCAAGGCTCAGAAGAGCCCACACACTCAGCCCTTAACCCCAGTGTACAGAAAGTGTCAAAACGTGTTTTTCAGCAGAAATAAACATGTTTCTGCAAGTTTGGTCAACCCCATGTAAGTTATGGGGCAGTAACATCACACTTTTCAAAACGTGTTTTTAAGCCCGAAATAAACGCGTTTTTTCAGACAACTGAATCTCCTTGTAACAGCAAGGCTCAGAAGAGCCCACACACTCAGGCCTTAACCCCAGTGTACAGAAAGTGTCAAAACGTGTTTTTCAGCAGAAATAAACATGTTTCTGCAAGTTTGGTCAACCCCATGTAAGTTATGGGGCAGTAACAGAACACTTTTCAAAACGTGTTTTTCAGCCCGAAATAAACGCGTTTTTTCAGACAACTGAATCTCCTTGTAACAGCAAGGCTCAGAAGAGCCCACACACTCAGCCCTTAACCCCAGTGTGCAGAAAGGGTCAAAACGTGTTTTTCAGCAGAAATAAACATGTTTCTGCAAGTTTGGTCAACCCCATGTAAGTTATGGGGCAGTAACATCACACTTTTCAAAACGTGTTTTTCAGCCCGAAATAAACGCGTTTTTTCAGGCAACTGAATCTACTTGTAACAGCAAGGCTCAGAAGAGCCCACACACTCAGCCCTTAACCCCAGTGTACAGAAAGTGTCAAAACGTGTTTTTCAGCAGAAATAAACATGTTTCTGCAAGTTTGGTCAACCCCATGTAAGTTATGGGGCAGTAACAGAACACTTTTCAAAACGTGTTTTTCATCCCGAAATAAACGCGTTTTTTCAGACAACTGAATCTCCTTGTAACAGCAAGGCTCAGAAGAGCCCACACACTCAGCCCTTAACCCCAGTGTACAGAAAGTGTCAAAACGTGTTTTTCAGCAGAAATAAACATGTTTCTGCAAGTTTGGTCAACCCCATGTAAGTTATGGGGCAGTAACATCACACTTTTCAAAACGTGTTTTTCAGCCCGAAATAAACGCGTTTTTTCAGGCAACTGAATCTACTTGTAACAGCAAGGCTCAGAAGAGCCCACACACTCAGCCCTTAACCCCAGTGTGCAGAAAGGGTCAAAACGTGTTTTTCAGCAGAAATAAACATGTTTCTGCAAGTTTGGTCAACCCCATGTAAGTTATGGGGCAGTAACATCACACTTTTCAAAACGTGTTTTTCAGCCCGAAATAAACGCGTTTTTTCAGACAACTGAATCTCCTTGTAACAGCAAGGCTCAGAAGAGCCCACACACTCAGCCCTTAACCCCAGTGTACAGAAAGTGTCAAAACGTGTTTTTCAGCAGAAATAAACATGTTTCTGCAAGTTTGGTCAACCCCATGTAAGTTATGGGGCAGTAACATCACACTTTTCAAAACGTGTTTTTCAGCCCGAAATAAACGCGTTTTTTCAGGCAACTGAATCTACTTGTAACAGCAAGGCTCAGAAGAGCCCACACACTCAGCCCTTAACCCCAGTGTGCAGAAAGGGTCAAAACGTGTTTTTCAGCAGAAATAAACATGTTTCTGCAAGTTTGGTCAACCCCATGTAAGTTATGGGGCAGTAACATCACACTTTTCAAAACGTGTTTTTCAGCCCGAAATAAACGCGTTTTTTCAGACAACTGAATCTCCTTGTAACAGCAAGGCTCAGAAGAGCCCACACACTCAGCCCTTAACCCCAGTGTGCAGAAAGGGTCAAAACGTGTTTTTCAGCAGAAATAAACATGTTTCTGTAAGTTTGGTCAACCCCATGTAAGTTATGGGGCAGTAACATCACACTTTTCAAAACGTGTTTTTCAGCCCGAAATAAACGCGTTTTTTCAGACAACTGAATCTCCTTGTAACAGCAAGGGTCAGAAGAGCCGACACACTCAGCCCTTAACCCCAGTGTACAGAAAGGGTCAAAACGTGTTTTTCAGCAGAAATAAACATGTTTCTGCAAGTTTGGTCAACCCCATGTAAGTTATGGGGCAGTAACATCACACTTTTCAAAACGTGTTTTTCAGCCCGAAATAAACGCGTTTTTTCAGGCAACTGAATCTACTTGTAACAGCAAGGCTCAGAAGAGCCCACACACTCAGCCCTTAACCCCATTGTGCAGAAAGAGTCAAAACGTGTTTTTCAGCAGAAATAAACATGTTTCTGCAAGTTTGGTCAACCCCATGTAAGTTATGGGGCAGTAACATCACACTTTTCAAAACGTGTTTTTCAGCCCGAAATAAACGCGTTTTTTCAGGCAACTGAATCTACTTGTAACAGCAAGGCTCAGAAGAGCCCACACACTCAGCCCTTAACCCCATTGTGCAGAAAGGGTCAAAACGTGTTTTTCAGCAGAAATAAACATGTTTCTGCAAGTTTGGTCAACCCCATGTAAGTTATGGGGCAGTAACATCACACTTTTCAAAACGTGTTTTTCAGCCCGAAATAAACGCGTTTTTTCAGGCAACTGAATCTACTTGTAACAGCAAGGCTCAGAAGAGCCCACACACTCAGCCCTTAACCCCAGTGTACAGAAAGTGTCAAAACGTGTTTTTCAGCAGAAATAAACATGTTTCTGCAAGTTTGGTCAACCCCATGTAAGTTATGGGGCAGTAACATCACACTTTTCAAAACGTGTTTTTCAGCCCGAAATAAACGCGTTTTTTCAGGCAACTGAATCTACTTGTAACAGCAAGGCTCAGAAGAGCCCACACACTCAGCCCTTAACCCCAGTGTGCAGAAAGGGTCAAAACGTGTTTTTCAGCAGAAATAAACATGTTTCTGCAAGTTTGGTCAACCCCATGTAAGTTATGGGGCAGTAACATCACACTTTTCAAAACGTGTTTTTCAGCCCGAAATAAACGCGTTTTTTCAGACAACTGAATCTCCTTGTAACAGCAAGGCTCAGAAGAGCCCACACACTCAGCCCTTAACCCCATTGTGCAGAAAGGGTCAAAACGTGTTTTTCAGCAGAAATAAACATGTTTCTGCAAGTTTGGTCAACCCCATGTAAGTTATGGGGCAGTAACATCACACTTTTCAAAACGTGTTTTTCAGCCCGAAATAAACGCGTTTTTTCAGACAACTGAATCTCCTTGTAACAGCAAGGCTCAGAAGAGCCCACACACTCAGCCCTTAACCCCAGTGTACAGAAAGTGTCAAAACGTGTTTTTCAGCAGAAATAAACATGTTTCTGCAAGTTTGGTCAACCCCATGTAAGTTATGGGGCAGTAACATCACACTTTTCAAAACGTGTTTTTCAGCCCGAAATAAACGCGTTTTTTCAGGCAACTGAATCTACTTGTAACAGCAAGGCTCAGAAGAGCCCACACACTCAGCCCTTAACCCCAGTGTGCAGAAAGGGTCAAAACGTGTTTTTCAGCAGAAATAAACATGTTTCTGTAAGTTTGGTCAACCCCATGTAAGTTATGGGGCAGTAACATCACACTTTTCAAAACGTGTTTTTCAGCCCGAAATAAACGCGTTTTTTCAGACAACTGAATCTCCTTGTAACAGCAAGGGTCAGAAGAGCCGACACACTCAGCCCTTAACCCCAGTGTACAGAAAGGGTCAAAACGTGTTTTTCAGCAGAAATAAACATGTTTCTGCAAGTTTGGTCAACCCCATGTAAGTTATGGGGCAGTAACATCACACTTTTCAAAACGTGTTTTTCAGCCCGAAATAAACGCGTTTTTTCAGGCAACTGAATCTACTTGTAACAGCAAGGCTCAGAAGAGCCCACACACTCAGCCCTTAACCCCATTGTGCAGAAAGAGTCAAAACGTGTTTTTCAGCAGAAATAAACATGTTTCTGCAAGTTTGGTCAACCCCATGTAAGTTATGGGGCAGTAACATCACACTTTTCAAAACGTGTTTTTCAGCCCGAAATAAACGCGTTTTTTCAGGCAACTGAATCTACTTGTAACAGCAAGGCTCAGAAGAGCCCACACACTCAGCCCTTAACCCCATTGTGCAGAAAGGGTCAAAACGTGTTTTTCAGCAGAAATAAACATGTTTCTGCAAGTTTGGTCAACCCCATGTAAGTTATGGGGCAGTAACATCACACTTTTCAAAACGTGTTTTTCAGCCCGAAATAAACGCGTTTTTTCAGGCAACTGAATCTACTTGTAACAGCAAGGCTCAGAAGAGCCCACACACTCAGCCCTTAACCCCAGTGTGCAGAAAGGGTCAAAACGTGTTTTTCAGCAGAAATAAACATGTTTCTGCAAGTTTGGTCAACCCCATGTAAGTTATGGGGCAGTAACATCACACTTTTCAAAACGTGTTTTTCAGCCCGAAATAAACGCGTTTTTTCAGACAACTGAATCTCCTTGTAACAGCAAGGCTCAGAAGAGCCCACACACTCAGCCCTTAACCCCATTGTGCAGAAAGGGTCAAAACGTGTTTTTCAGCAGAAATAAACATGTTTCTGCAAGTTTGGTCAACCCCATGTAAGTTATGGGGCAGTAACATCACACTTTTCAAAACGTGTTTTTCAGCCCGAAATAAACGCGTTTTTTCAGACAACTGAATCTCCTTGTAACAGCAAGGCTCAGAAGAGCCCACACACTCAGCCCTTAACCCCAGTGTACAGAAAGTGTCAAAACGTGTTTTTCAGCAGAAATAAACATGTTTCTGCAAGTTTGGTCAACCCCATGTAAGTTATGGGGCAGTAACATCACACTTTTCAAAACGTGTTTTTCAGCCCGAAATAAACGCGTTTTTTCAGGCAACTGAATCTACTTGTAACAGCAAGGCTCAGAAGAGCCCACACACTCAGCCCTTAACCCCAGTGTGCAGAAAGGGTCAAAACGTGTTTTTCAGCAGAAATAAACATGTTTCTGCAAGTTTGGTCAACCCCATGTAAGTTATGGGGCAGTAACATCACACTTTTCAAAACGTGTTTTTCAGCCCGAAATAAACGCGTTTTTTCAGACAACTGAATCTCCTTGTAACAGCAAGGCTCAGAAGAGCCCACACACTCAGCCCTTAACCCCATTGTGCAGAAAGGGTCAAAACGTGTTTTTCAGCAGAAATAAACATGTTTCTGCAAGTTTGGTCAACCCCATGTAAGTTATGGGGCAGTAACATCACACTTTTCAAAACGTGTTTTTCAGCCCGAAATAAACGCGTTTTTTCAGACAACTGAATCTCCTTGTAACAGCAAGGCTCAGAAGAGCCCACACACTCAGCCCTTAACCCCAGTGTACAGAAAGTGTCAAAACGTGTTTTTCAGCAGAAATAAACATGTTTCTGCAAGTTTGGTCAACCCCATGTAAGTTATGGGGCAGTAACAGAACACTTTTCAAAACGTGTTTTTCAGCCCGAAATAAACGCGTTTTTTCAGGCAACTGAATCTACTTGTAACAGCAAGGCTCAGAAGAGCCCACACACTCAGCCCTTAACCCCAGTGTGCAGAAAGGGTCAAAACGTGTTTTTCAGCAGAAATAAACATGTTTCTGCAAGTTTGGTCAACCCCATGTAAGTTATGGGGCAGTAACATCACACTTTTCAAAACGTGTTTTTCAGCCCGAAATAAACGCGTTTTTTCAGGCAACTGAATCTACTTGTAACAGCAAGGCTCAGAAGAGCCCACACACTCAGCCCTTAACCCCATTGTGCAGAAAGGGTCAAAACGTGTTTTTCAGCAGAAATAAACATGTTTCTGCAAGTTTGGTCAACCCCATGTAAGTTATGGGGCAGTAACATGACACTTTTCAAAACGTGTTTTTCAGCCCGAAATAAACGCGTTTTTTCAGGCAACTGAATCTACTTGTAACAGCAAGGCTCAGAAGAGCCCACACACTCAGCCCTTAACCCCAGTGTGCAGAAAGGGTCAAAACGTGTTTTTCAGCAGAAATAAACATGTTTCTGCAAGTTTGGTCAACCCCATGTAAGTTATGGGGCAGTAACATCACACTTTTCAAAACGTGTTTTTCAGCCCGAAATAAACGCGTTTTTTCAGACAACTGAATCTCCTTGTAACAGCAAGGCTCAGAAGAGCCCACACACTCAGCCCTTAACCCCATTGTGCAGAAAGGGTCAAAACCTGTTTTTCAGCAGAAATAAACATGTTTCTGCAAGTTTGGTCAACCCCATGTAAGTTATGGGGCAGTAACATCACACTTTTCAAAACGTGTTTTTCAGCCCGAAATAAACGCGTTTTTTCAGACAACTGAATCTCCTTGTAACAGCAAGGCTCAGAAGAGCCCACACACTCAGCCCTTAACCCCAGTGTACAGAAAGTGTCAAAACGTGTTTTTCAGCAGAAATAAACATGTTTCTGCAAGTTTGGTCAACCCCATGTAAGTTATGGGGCAGTAACATCACACTTTTCAAAACGTGTTTTTCAGCCCGAAATAAACGCGTTTTTTCAGGCAACTGAATCTACTTGTAACAGCAAGGCTCAGAAGAGCCCACACACTCAGCCCTTAACCCCAGTGTGCAGAAAGGGTCAAAACGTGTTTTTCAGCAGAAATAAACATGTTTCTGCAAGTTTGGTCAACCCCATGTAAGTTATGGGGCAGTAACATCACACTTTTCAAAACGTGTTTTTCAGCCCGAAATAAACGCGTTTTTTCAGACAACTGAATCTCCTTGTAACAGCAAGGCTCAGAAGAGCCCACACACTCAGCCCTTAACCCCATTGTGCAGAAAGGGTCAAAACGTGTTTTTCAGCAGAAATAAACATGTTTCTGCAAGTTTGGTCAACCCCATGTAAGTTATGGGGCAGTAACATCACACTTTTCAAAACGTGTTTTTCAGCCCGAAATAAACGCGTTTTTTCAGACAACTGAATCTCCTTGTAACAGCAAGGCTCAGAAGAGCCCACACACTCAGCCCTTAACCCCAGTGTACAGAAAGTGTCAAAACGTGTTTTTCAGCAGAAATAAACATGTTTCTGCAAGTTTGGTCAACCCCATGTAAGTTATGGGGCAGTAACAGAACACTTTTCAAAACGTGTTTTTCAGCCCGAAATAAACGCGTTTTTTCAGGCAACTGAATCTACTTGTAACAGCAAGGCTCAGAAGAGCCCACACACTCAGCCCTTAACCCCAGTGTGCAGAAAGGGTCAAAACGTGTTTTTCAGCAGAAATAAACATGTTTCTGCAAGTTTGGTCAACCCCATGTAAGTTATGGGGCAGTAACATCACACTTTTCAAAACGTGTTTTTCAGCCCGAAATAAACGCGTTTTTTCAGGCAACTGAATCTACTTGTAACAGCAAGGCTCAGAAGAGCCCACACACTCAGCCCTTAACCCCATTGTGCAGAAAGGGTCAAAACGTGTTTTTCAGCAGAAATAAACATGTTTCTGCAAGTTTGGTCAACCCCATGTAAGTTATGGGGCAGTAACATGACACTTTTCAAAACGTGTTTTTCAGCCCGAAATAAACGCGTTTTTTCAGGCAACTGAATCTACTTGTAACAGCAAGGCTCAGAAGAGCCCACACACTCAGCCCTTAACCCCAGTGTGCAGAAAGGGTCAAAACGTGTTTTTCAGCAGAAATAAACATGTTTCTGCAAGTTTGGTCAACCCCATGTAAGTTATGGGGCAGTAACATCACACTTTTCAAAACGTGTTTTTCAGCCCGAAATAAACGCGTTTTTTCAGACAACTGAATCTCCTTGTAACAGCAAGGCTCAGAAGAGCCCACACACTCAGCCCTTAACCCCATTGTGCAGAAAGGGTCAAAACCTGTTTTTCAGCAGAAATAAACATGTTTCTGCAAGTTTGGTCAACCCCATGTAAGTTATGGGGCAGTAACATCACACTTTTCAAAACGTGTTTTTCAGCCCGAAATAAACGCGTTTTTTCAGACAACTGAATCTCCTTGTAACAGCAAGGCTCAGAAGAGCCCACACACTCAGCCCTTAACCCCAGTGTACAGAAAGTGTCAAAACGTGTTTTTCAGCAGAAATAAACATGTTTCTGCAAGTTTGGTCAACCCCATGTAAGTTATGGGGCAGTAACATCACACTTTTCAAAACGTGTTTTTCAGCCCGAAATAAACGCGTTTTTTCAGGCAACTGAATCTACTTGTAACAGCAAGGCTCAGAAGAGCCCACACACTCAGCCCTTAACCCCAGTGTGCAGAAAGGGTCAAAACGTGTTTTTCAGCAGAAATAAACATGTTTCTGCAAGTTTGGTCAACCCCATGTAAGTTATGGGGCAGTAACATCACACTTTTCAAAACGTGTTTTTCAGCCCGAAATAAACGCGTTTTTTCAGACAACTGAATCTCCTTGTAACAGCAAGGCTCAGAAGAGCCCACACACTCAGCCCTTAACCCCATTGTGCAGAAAGGGTCAAAACGTGTTTTTCAGCAGAAATAAACATGTTTCTGCAAGTTTGGTCAACCCCATGTAAGTTATGGGGCAGTAACATCACACTTTTCAAAACGTGTTTTTCAGCCCGAAATAAACGCGTTTTTTCAGACAACTGAATCTCCTTGTAACAGCAAGGCTCAGAAGAGCCCACACACTCAGCCCTTAACCCCAGTGTACAGAAAGTGTCAAAACGTGTTTTTCAGCAGAAATAAACATGTTTCTGCAAGTTTGGTCAACCCCATGTAAGTTATGGGGCAGTAACAGAACACTTTTCAAAACGTGTTTTTCAGCCCGAAATAAACGCGTTTTTTCAGGCAACTGAATCTACTTGTAACAGCAAGGCTCAGAAGAGCCCACACACTCAGCCCTTAACCCCAGTGTGCAGAAAGGGTCAAAACGTGTTTTTCAGCAGAAATAAACATGTTTCTGTAAGTTTGGTCAACCCCATGTAAGTTATGGGGCAGTAACATCACACTTTTCAAAACGTGTTTTTCAGCCCGAAATAAACGCGTTTTTTCAGACAACTGAATCTCCTTGTAACAGCAAGGCTCAGAAGAGCCCACACACTCAGCCCTTAACCCCAGTGTACAGAAAGTGTCAAAACGTGTTTTTCAGCAGAAATAAACATGTTTCTGCAAGTTTGGTCAACCCCATGTAAGTTATGGGGCAGTAACATCACACTTTTCAAAACGTGTTTTTCAGCCCGAAATAAACGCGTTTTTTCAGGCAACTGAATCTACTTGTAACAGCAAGGCTCAGAAGAGCCCACACACTCAGCCCTTAACCCCAGTGTGCAGAAAGGGTCAAAACGTGTTTTTCAGCAGAAATAAACATGTTTCTGCAAGTTTGGTCAACCCCATGTAAGTTATGGGGCAGTAACATCACACTTTTCAAAACGTGTTTTTCAGCCCGAAATAAACGCGTTTTTTCAGACAACTGAATCTCCTTGTAACAGCAAGGCTCAGAAGAGCCCACACACTCAGCCCTTAACCCCAGTGTACAGAAAGTGTCAAAACGTGTTTTTCAGCAGAAATAAACATGTTTCTGTAAGTTTGGTCAACCCCATGTAAGTTATGGGGCAGTAACATCACACTTTTCAAAACGTGTTTTTCAGCCCGAAATAAACGCGTTTTTTCATACAACTGAATCTCCTTGTAACAGCAAGGCTCAGAAGAGCCCACACACTCAGCCCTTAACCCCAGTGTACAGAAAGTGTCAAAACGTGTTTTTCAGCAGAAATAAACATGTTTCTGCAAGTTTGGTCAACCCCATGTAAGTTATGGGGCAGTAACATCACACTTTTCAAAACGTGTTTTTCAGCCCGAAATAAACGCGTTTTTTCAGACAACTGAATCTCCTTGTAACAGCAAGGCTCAGAAGAGCCCACACACTCAGCCCTTAACCCCAGTGTACAGAAAGTGTCAAAACGTGTTTTTTCAGCAGAAATAAACATGTTTCTGCAAGTTTGGTCAACCCCATGTAAGTTATGGGGCAGTAACAGAACACTTTTCAAAACGTGTTTTTCAGCCCGAAATAAACGCGTTTTTTCAGGCAACTGAATCTACTTGTAACAGCAAGGCTCAGAAGAGCCCACACACTCAGCCCTTAACCCCAGTGTGCAGAAAGGGTCAAAACGTGTTTTTCAGCAGAAATAAACATGTTTCTGCAAGTTTGGTCAACCCCATGTAAGTTATGGGGCAGTAACATCACACTTTTCAAAACGTGTTTTTCAGCCCGAAATAAACGCGTTTTTTCAGGCAACTGAATCTACTTGTAACAGCAAGGCTCAGAAGAGCCCACACACTCAGCCCTTAACCCCAGTGTACAGAAAGTGTCAAAACGTGTTTTTCAGCAGAAATAAACATGTTTCTGCAAGTTTGGTCAACCCCATGTAAGTTATGGGGCAGTAACAGAACACTTTTCAAAACGTGTTTTTCAGCCCGAAATAAACGCGTTTTTTCATACAACTGAATCTCCTTGTAACAGCAAGGCTCAGAAGAGCCCACACACTCAGCCCTTAACCCCAGTGTACAGAAAGTGTCAAAACGTGTTTTTCAGCAGAAATAAACATGTTTCTGCAAGTTTGGTCAACCCCATGTAAGTTATGGGGCAGTAACATCACACTTTTCAAAACGTGTTTTTCAGCCCGAAATAAACGCGTTTTTTCAGACAACTGAATCTCCTTGTAACAGCAAGGCTCAGAAGAGCCCACACACTCAGCCCTTAACCCCAGTGTACAGAAAGTGTCAAAACGTGTTTTTCAGCAGAAATAAACATGTTTCTGCAAGTTTGGTCAACCCCATGTAAGTTATGGGGCAGTAACATCACACTTTTCAAAACGTGTTTTTCAGCCCGAAATAAACGCGTTTTTTCAGACAACTGAATCTCCATGTAACAGCAAGGCTCAGAAGAGCCCACACACTCAGCCCTTAACCCCAGTGTACAGAAAGTGTCAAAACGTGTTTTTCAGCAGAAATAAACATGTTTCTGCAAGTTTGGTCAACCCCATGTAAGTTATGGGGCAGTAACATCACACTTTTCAAAACGTGTTTTTCAGCCCGAAATAAACGCGTTTTTTCAGACAACTGAATCTCCTTGTAACAGCAAGGCTCAGAAGAGCCCACACACTCAGCCCTTAACCCCAGTGTACAGAAAGTGTCAAAACGTGTTTTTCAGCAGAAATAAACATGTTTCTGCAAGTTTGGTCAACCCCATGTAAGTTATGGGGCAGTAACATCACACTTTTCAAAACGTGTTTTTCAGCCCGAAATAAACGCGTTTTTTCAGGCAACTGAATCTCCTTGTAACAGCAAGGCTCAGAAGAGCCCACACACTCAGCCCTTAACCCCAGTGTGCAGAAAGGGTCAAAACGTGTTTTTCAGCAGAAATAAACATGTTTCTGCAAGTTTGGTCAACCCCATGTAAGTTATGGGGCAGTAACATCACACTTTTCAAAACGTGTTTTTCAGCCCGAAATAAACGCGTTTTTAACGACAACTGAATCTCCTTGTAACAGCAAGGCTCAGAAGAGCCCACACACTCAGCCCTTAACCCCAGTGTACAGAAAGTGTCAAAACGTGTTTTTCAGCAGAAATAAACATGTTTCTGCAAGTTTGGTCAACCCCATGTAAGTTATGGGGCAGTAACAGAACACTTTTCAAAACGTGTTTTTCAGCCCGAAATAAACGCGTTTTTTCAGACAACTGAATCTCCTTGTAACAGCAAGGCTCAGAAGAGCCCACACACTCAGCCCTTAACCCCAGTGTACAGAACGTGTCAAAACGTGTTTTTCAGCAGAAATAAACATGTTTCTGCAAGTTTGGTCAACCCCATGTAAGTTATGGGGCAGTAACATCCCACTTTTCAAAACGTGTTTTTCAGCCCGAAATAAACGCGTTTTTTCAGGCAACTGAATCTCCTTGTAACAGCAAGGCTCAGAAGAGCCCACACACTCAGCCCTTAACCCCAGTGTACAGAAAGGGTCAAAACGTGTTTTTCAGCAGAAATAAACATGTTTCTGCAAGTTTGGTCAACCCCATGTAAGTTATGGGGCAGTAACATCACACTTTTCAAAACGTGTTTTTCAGCCCGAAATAAACGCGTTTTTTCAGGCAACTGAATCTCCTTGTAACAGCAAGGCTCAGAAGAGCCCACACACTCAGCCCTTAACCCCAGTGTACAGAAAGTGTCAAAACGTGTTTTTCAGCAGAAATAAACATGTTTCTGCAAGTTTGGTCAACCCCATGTAAGTTATGGGGCAGTAACAGAACACTTTTCAAAACGTGTTTTTCAGCCCGAAATAAACGCGTTTTTTCAGACAACTGAATCTCCTTGTAACAGCAAGGCTCAGAAGAGCCCACACACTCAGCCCTTAACCCCAGTGTACAGAAAGTGTCAAAACGTGTTTTTCAGCAGAAATAAACATGTTTCTGCAAGTTTGGTCAACCCCATGTAAGTTATGGGGCAGTAACATCACACTTTTCAAAACGTGTTTTTCAGCCCGAAATAAACGCGTTTTTTCAGGCAACTGAATCTCCTTGTAACAGCAAGGCTCAGAAGAGCCCACACACTCAGCCCTTAACCCCAGTGTACAGAAAGGGTCAAAACGTGTTTTTCAGCAGAAATAAACATGTTTCTGCAAGTTTGGTCAACCCCATGTAAGTTATGGGGCAGTAACATCACACTTTTCAAAACGTGTTTTTCAGCCCGATATAAACGCGTTTTTTCAGGCAACTGAATCTCCTTGTAACAGCAAGGCTCAGAAGAGCCCACACACTCAGCCCTTAACCCCAGTGTACAGAAAGGTTCAAAACGTGTTTTTCAGCAGAAATAAACATGTTTCTGCAAGTTTGGTCAACCCCATGTAAGTTATGGGGCAGTAACATCACACTTTTCAAAACGTGTTTTTCAGCCCGAAATAAACGCGTTTTTTCAGACAACTGAATCTCCTTGTAACAGCAAGGCTCAGAAGAGCCCACACACTCAGCCCTTAACCCCAGTGTACAGAAAGTGTCAAAACGTGTTTTTCAGCAGAAATAAACATGTTTCTGCAAGTTTGGTCAACCCCATGTAAGTTATGGGGCAGTAACATCACATTTTTCAAAACGTGTTTTTCAGCCCGAAATAAACGCGTTTTTTCAGGCAACTGAATCTACTTGTAACAGCAAGGCTCAGAAGAGCCCACACACTCAGCCCTTAACCCCAGTGTACAGAAAGTGTCAAAACGTGTTTTTCAGCAGAAATAAACATGTTTCTGCAAGTTTGGTCAACCCCATGTAAGTTATGGGGCAGTAACATCACACTTTTCAAAACGTGTTTTTCAGCCCGAAATAAACGCGTTTTTTCAGGCAACTGAATCTACTTGTAACAGCAAGGCTCAGAAGAGCCCACACACTCAGCCCTTAACCCCATTGTGCAGAAAGGGTCAAAACGTGTTTTTCAGCAGAAATAAACATGTTTCTGCAAGTTTGGTCAACCCCATGTAAGTTATGGGGCAGTAACATCACACTTTTCAAAACGTGTTTTTCAGCCCGAAATAAACGCGTTTTTTCAGACAACTGAATCTCCTTGTAACAGCAAGGCTCAGAAGAGCCCACACACTCAGCCCTTAACCCCAGTGTACAGAAAGTGTCAAAACGTGTTTTTCAGCAGAAATAAACATGTTTCTGCAAGTTTGGTCAACCCCATGTAAGTTATGGGGCAGTAACATCACACTTTTCAAAACGTGTTTTTCAGCCCGAAATAAACGCGTTTTTTCAGGCAACTGAATCTCCTTGTAACAGCAAGGCTCAGAAGAGCCCACACACTCAGCCCTTAACCCCATTGTGCAGAAAGGGTCAAAACGTGTTTTTCAGCAGAAATAAACATGTTTCTGCAAGTTTGGTCAACCCCATGTAAGTTATGGGGCAGTAACATCACACTTTTCAAAACGTGTTTTTAAGCCCGAAATAAACGCGTTTTTCAGACAACTGAATCTCCTTGTAACAGCAAGGCTCAGAAGAGCCCACACACTCAGCCCTTAACCCCATTGTGCAGAAAGGGTCAAAACGTGTTTTTCAGCAGAAATAAACATGTTTCTGCAAGTTTGGTCAACCCCATGTAAGTTATGGGGCAGTAACATCACACTTTTCAAAACGTGTTTTTCAGCCCGAAATAAACGCGTTTTTTCAGACAACTGAATCTCCTTGTAACAGCAAGGCTCAGAAGAGCCCACACACTCAGCCCTTAACCCCAGTGTACAGAAAGTGTCAAAACGTGTTTTTCAGCAGAAATAAACATGTTTCTGCAAGTTTGGTCAACCCCATGTAAGTTATGGGGCAGTAACATCACACTTTTCAAAACGTGTTTTTCAGCCCGAAATAAACGCGTTTTTTCAGGCAACTGAATCTACTTGTAACAGCAAGGCTCAGAAGAGCCCACACACTCAGCCCTTAACCCCAGTGTGCAGAAAGGGTCAAAACGTGTTTTTCAGCAGAAATAAACATGTTTCTGCAAGTTTGGTCAACCCCATGTAAGTTATGGGGCAGTAACATCACACTTTTCAAAACGTGTTTTTCAGCCCGAAATAAACGCGTTTTTTCAGACAACTGAATCTCCTTGTAACAGCAAGGCTCAGAAGAGCCTACACACTCAGCCCTTAACCCCATTGTGCAGAAAGGGTCAAAACGTGTTTTTCAGCAGAAATAAACATGTTTCTGCAAGTTTGGTCAACCCCATGTAAGTTATGGGGCAGTAACATCACACTTTTCAAAACGTGTTTTTCAGCCCGAAATAAACGCGTTTTTTCAGACAACTGAATCTCCTTGTAACAGCAAGGCTCAGAAGAGCCCACACACTCAGCCCTTAACCCCAGTGTACAGAAAGTGTCAAAACGTGTTTTTCAGCAGAAATAAACATGTTTCTGCAAGTTTGGTCAACCCCATGTAAGTTATGGGGCAGTAACAGAACACTTTTCAAAACGTGTTTTTCAGCCCGAAATAAACGCGTTTTTTCAGGCAACTGAATCTCCTTGTAACAGCAAGGCTCAGAAGAGCCCACACACTCAGCCCTTAACCCCAGTGTACAGAAAGTGTCAAAACGTGTTTTTCAGCAGAAATAAACATGTTTCTGCAAGTTTGGTCAACCCCATGTAAGTTATGGGGCAGTAACAGAACACTTTTCAAAACGTGTTTTTCAGCCCGAAATAAACGCGTTTTTTCAGACAACTGAATCTCCTTGTAACAGCAAGGCTCAGAAGAGCCCACACACTCAGCCCTTAACCCCAGTGTACAGAAAGTGTCAAAACGTGTTTTTCAGCAGAAATAAACATGTTTCTGCAAGTTTGGTCAACCCCATGTAAGTTATGGGGCAGTAACATCACACTTTTCAAAACGTGTTTTTCAGCCCGAAATAAACGCGTTTTTTCAGACAACTGAATCTCCTTGTAACAGCAAGGCTCAGAAGAGCCCACACACTCAGCCCTTAACCCCAGTGTACAGAAAGTGTCAAAACGTGTTTTTCAGCAGAAATAAACATGTTTCTGCAAGTTTGGTCAACCCCATGTAAGTTATGGGGCAGTAACATCACACTTTTCAAAACGTGTTTTTCAGCCCGAAATAAACGCGTTTTTTCAGGCAACTGAATCTCCTTGTAACAGCAAGGCTCAGAAGAGCCCACACACTCAGCCCTTAACCCCAGTGTACAGAAAGTGTCAAAACGTGTTTTTCAGCAGAAATAAACATGTTTCTGCAAGTTTGGTCAACCCCATGTAAGTTATGGGGCAGTAACAGAACACTTTTCAAAACGTGTTTTTCAGCCCGAAATAAACGCGTTTTTTCAGACAACTGAATCTCCTTGTAACAGCAAGGCTCAGAAGAGCCCACACACTCAGCCCTTAACCCCAGTGTACAGAAAGTGTCAAAACGTGTTTTTCAGCAGAAATAAACATGTTTCTGCAAGTTTGGTCAACCCCATGTAAGTTATGGGGCAGTAACATCACACTTTTCAAAACGTGTTTTTCAGCCCGAAATAAACGCGTTTTTTCAGGCAACTGAATCTCCTTGTAACAGCAAGGCTCAGAAGAGCCCACACACTCAGCCCTTAACCCCAGTGTACAGAAAGGGTCAAAACGTGTTTTTCAGCAGAAATAAACATGTTTCTGCAAGTTTGGTCAACCCCATGTAAGTTATGGGGCAGTAACATCACACTTTTCAAAACGTGTTTTTCAGCCCGATATAAACGCGTTTTTTCAGGCAACTGAATCTCCTTGTAACAGCAAGGCTCAGAAGAGCCCACACACTCAGCCCTTAACCCCAGTGTACAGAAAGGTTCAAAACGTGTTTTTCAGCAGAAATAAACATGTTTCTGCAAGTTTGGTCAACCCCATGTAAGTTATGGGGCAGTAACATCACACTTTTCAAAACGTGTTTTTCAGCCCGAAATAAACGCGTTTTTTCAGACAACTGAATCTCCTTGTAACAGCAAGGCTCAGAAGAGCCCACACACTCAGCCCTTAACCCCAGTGTACAGAAAGTGTCAAAACGTGTTTTTCAGCAGAAATAAACATGTTTCTGCAAGTTTGGTCAACCCCATGTAAGTTATGGGGCAGTAACATCACATTTTTCAAAACGTGTTTTTCAGCCCGAAATAAACGCGTTTTTTCAGGCAACTGAATCTACTTGTAACAGCAAGGCTCAGAAGAGCCCACACACTCAGCCCTTAACCCCAGTGTACAGAAAGTGTCAAAACGTGTTTTTCAGCAGAAATAAACATGTTTCTGCAAGTTTGGTCAACCCCATGTAAGTTATGGGGCAGTAACATCACACTTTTCAAAACGTGTTTTTCAGCCCGAAATAAACGCGTTTTTTCAGGCAACTGAATCTACTTGTAACAGCAAGGCTCAGAAGAGCCCACACACTCAGCCCTTAACCCCATTGTGCAGAAAGGGTCAAAACGTGTTTTTCAGCAGAAATAAACATGTTTCTGCAAGTTTGGTCAACCCCATGTAAGTTATGGGGCAGTAACATCACACTTTTCAAAACGTGTTTTTCAGCCCGAAATAAACGCGTTTTTTCAGACAACTGAATCTCCTTGTAACAGCAAGGCTCAGAAGAGCCCACACACTCAGCCCTTAACCCCAGTGTACAGAAAGTGTCAAAACGTGTTTTTCAGCAGAAATAAACATGTTTCTGCAAGTTTGGTCAACCCCATGTAAGTTATGGGGCAGTAACATCACACTTTTCAAAACGTGTTTTTCAGCCCGAAATAAACGCGTTTTTTCAGGCAACTGAATCTCCTTGTAACAGCAAGGCTCAGAAGAGCCCACACACTCAGCCCTTAACCCCATTGTGCAGAAAGGGTCAAAACGTGTTTTTCAGCAGAAATAAACATGTTTCTGCAAGTTTGGTCAACCCCATGTAAGTTATGGGGCAGTAACATCACACTTTTCAAAACGTGTTTTTAAGCCCGAAATAAACGCGTTTTTTCAGACAACTGAATCTCCTTGTAACAGCAAGGCTCAGAAGAGCCCACACACTCAGCCCTTAACCCCATTGTGCAGAAAGGGTCAAAACGTGTTTTTCAGCAGAAATAAACATGTTTCTGCAAGTTTGGTCAACCCCATGTAAGTTATGGGGCAGTAACATCACACTTTTCAAAACGTGTTTTTCAGCCCGAAATAAACGCGTTTTTTCAGACAACTGAATCTCCTTGTAACAGCAAGGCTCAGAAGAGCCCACACACTCAGCCCTTAACCCCAGTGTACAGAAAGTGTCAAAACGTGTTTTTCAGCAGAAATAAACATGTTTCTGCAAGTTTGGTCAACCCCATGTAAGTTATGGGGCAGTAACATCACACTTTTCAAAACGTGTTTTTCAGCCCGAAATAAACGCGTTTTTTCAGGCAACTGAATCTACTTGTAACAGCAAGGCTCAGAAGAGCCCACACACTCAGCCCTTAACCCCAGTGTGCAGAAAGGGTCAAAACGTGTTTTTCAGCAGAAATAAACATGTTTCTGCAAGTTTGGTCAACCCCATGTAAGTTATGGGGCAGTAACATCACACTTTTCAAAACGTGTTTTTCAGCCCGAAATAAACGCGTTTTTTCAGACAACTGAATCTCCTTGTAACAGCAAGGCTCAGAAGAGCCTACACACTCAGCCCTTAACCCCATTGTGCAGAAAGGGTCAAAACGTGTTTTTCAGCAGAAATAAACATGTTTCTGCAAGTTTGGTCAACCCCATGTAAGTTATGGGGCAGTAACATCACACTTTTCAAAACGTGTTTTTCAGCCCGAAATAAACGCGTTTTTTCAGACAACTGAATCTCCTTGTAACAGCAAGGCTCAGAAGAGCCCACACACTCAGCCCTTAACCCCAGTGTACAGAAAGTGTCAAAACGTGTTTTTCAGCAGAAATAAACATGTTTCTGCAAGTTTGGTCAACCCCATGTAAGTTATGGGGCAGTAACAGAACACTTTTCAAAACGTGTTTTTCAGCCCGAAATAAACGCGTTTTTTCAGGCAACTGAATCTCCTTGTAACAGCAAGGCTCAGAAGAGCCCACACACTCAGCCCTTAACCCCAGTGTACAGAAAGTGTCAAAACGTGTTTTTCAGCAGAAATAAACATGTTTCTGCAAGTTTGGTCAACCCCATGTAAGTTATGGGGCAGTAACAGAACACTTTTCAAAACGTGTTTTTCAGCCCGAAATAAACGCGTTTTTTCAGACAACTGAATCTCCTTGTAACAGCAAGGCTCAGAAGAGCCCACACACTCAGCCCTTAACCCCAGTGTACAGAAAGTGTCAAAACGTGTTTTTCAGCAGAAATAAACATGTTTCTGCAAGTTTGGTCAACCCCATGTAAGTTATGGGGCAGTAACATCACACTTTTCAAAACGTGTTTTTCAGCCCGAAATAAACGCGTTTTTTCAGACAACTGAATCTCCTTGTAACAGCAAGGCTCAGAAGAGCCCACACACTCAGCCCTTAACCCCAGTGTACAGAAAGTGTCAAAACGTGTTTTTCAGCAGAAATAAACATGTTTCTGCAAGTTTGGTCAACCCCATGTAAGTTATGGGGCAGTAACATCACACTTTTCAAAACGTGTTTTTCAGCCCGAAATAAACGCGTTTTTTCAGGCAACTGAATCTACTTGTAACAGCAAGGCTCAGAAGAGCCCACACACTCAGCCCTTAACCCCAGTGTGCAGAAAGGGTCAAAACGTGTTTTTCAGCAGAAATAAACATGTTTCTGCAAGTTTGGTCAACCCCATGTAAGTTATGGGGCAGTAACATCACACTTTTCAAAACGTGTTTTTCAGCCCGAAATAAACGCGTTTTTTCAGACAACTGAATCTCCTTGTAACAGCAAGGCTCAGAAGAGCCCACACACTCAGGCCTTAACCCCAGTGTACAGAAAGTGTCAAAACGTGTTTTTCAGCAGAAATAAACATGTTTCTGCAAGTTTGGTCAACCCCATGTAAGTTATGGGGCAGTAACATCACACTTTTCAAAACGTGTTTTTCAGCCCGAAATAAACGCGTTTTTTCAGACAACTGAATCTCCTTGTAACAGCAAGGCTCAGAAGAGCCCACACACTCAGCCCTTAACCCCAGTGTGCAGAAAGGGTCAAAACGTGTTTTTCAGCAGAAATAAACATGTTTCTGCAAGTTTGGTCAACCCCATGTAAGTTATGGGGCAGTAACATCACACTTTTCAAAACGTGTTTTTCAGCCCGAAATAAACGCGTTTTTTCAGGCAACTGAATCTACTTGTAACAGCAAGGCTCAGAAGAGCCCACACACTCAGCCCTTAACCCCAGTGTACAGAAAGTGTCAAAACGTGTTTTTCAGCAGAAATAAACATGTTTCTGCAAGTTTGGTCAACCCCATGTAAGTTATGGGGCAGTAACAGAACACTTTTCAAAACGTGTTTTTCAGCCCGAAATAAACGCGTTTTTTCAGACAACTGAATCTCCTTGTAACAGCAAGGCTCAGAAGAGCCCACACACTCAGCCCTTAACCCCAGTGTACAGAAAGTGTCAAAACGTGTTTTTCAGCAGAAATAAACATGTTTCTGCAAGTTTGGTCAACCCCATGTAAGTTATGGGGCAGTAACATCACACTTTTCAAAACGTGTTTTTAAGCCCGAAATAAACGCGTTTTTTCAGACAACTGAATCTCCTTGTAACAGCAAGGCTCAGAAGAGCCCACACACTCAGGCCTTAACCCCAGTGTACAGAAAGTGTCAAAACGTGTTTTTCAGCAGAAATAAACATGTTTCTGCAAGTTTGGTCAACCCCATGTAAGTTATGGGGCAGTAACAGAACACTTTTCAAAACGTGTTTTTCAGCCCGAAATAAACGCGTTTTTTCAGACAACTGAATCTCCTTGTAACAGCAAGGCTCAGAAGAGCCCACACACTCAGCCCTTAACCCCAGTGTGCAGAAAGGGTCAAAACGTGTTTTTCAGCAGAAATAAACATGTTTCTGCAAGTTTGGTCAACCCCATGTAAGTTATGGGGCAGTAACATCACACTTTTCAAAACGTGTTTTTCAGCCCGAAATAAACGCGTTTTTTCAGGCAACTGAATCTACTTGTAACAGCAAGGCTCAGAAGAGCCCACACACTCAGCCCTTAACCCCAGTGTACAGAAAGTGTCAAAACGTGTTTTTCAGCAGAAATAAACATGTTTCTGCAAGTTTGGTCAACCCCATGTAAGTTATGGGGCAGTAACAGAACACTTTTCAAAACGTGTTTTTCATCCCGAAATAAACGCGTTTTTTCAGACAACTGAATCTCCTTGTAACAGCAAGGCTCAGAAGAGCCCACACACTCAGCCCTTAACCCCAGTGTACAGAAAGTGTCAAAACGTGTTTTTCAGCAGAAATAAACATGTTTCTGCAAGTTTGGTCAACCCCATGTAAGTTATGGGGCAGTAACATCACACTTTTCAAAACGTGTTTTTCAGCCCGAAATAAACGCGTTTTTTCAGGCAACTGAATCTACTTGTAACAGCAAGGCTCAGAAGAGCCCACACACTCAGCCCTTAACCCCAGTGTGCAGAAAGGGTCAAAACGTGTTTTTCAGCAGAAATAAACATGTTTCTGCAAGTTTGGTCAACCCCATGTAAGTTATGGGGCAGTAACATCACACTTTTCAAAACGTGTTTTTCAGCCCGAAATAAACGCGTTTTTTCAGACAACTGAATCTCCTTGTAACAGCAAGGCTCAGAAGAGCCCACACACTCAGCCCTTAACCCCAGTGTACAGAAAGTGTCAAAACGTGTTTTTCAGCAGAAATAAACATGTTTCTGCAAGTTTGGTCAACCCCATGTAAGTTATGGGGCAGTAACAGAACACTTTTCAAAACGTGTTTTTCAGCCCGAAATAAACGCGTTTTTTCAGACAACTGAATCTCCTTGTAACAGCAAGGCTCAGAAGAGCCCACACATTCAGCCCTTAACCCCAGTGTACAGAAAGTGTCAAAACGTGTTTTTCAGCAGAAATAAACATGTTTCTGCAAGTTTGGTCAACCCCATGTAAGTTATGGGGCAGTAACATCACACTTTTCAAAACGTGTTTTTCAGCCCGAAATAAACGCGTTTTTTCAGACAACTGAATCTCCTTGTAACAGCAAGGCTCAGAAGAGCCCACACACTCAGCCCTTAACCCCAGTGTACAGAAAGTGTCAAAACGTGTTTTTCAGCAGAAATAAACATGTTTCTGCAAGTTTGGTCAACCCCATGTAAGTTATGGGGCAGTAACATCACACTTTTCAAAACGTGTTTTTCAGCCCGAAATAAACGCGTTTTTTCAGGCAACTGAATCTACTTGTAACAGCAAGGCTCAGAAGAGCCCACACACTCAGCCCTTAACCCCAGTGTACAGAAAGTGTCAAAACGTGTTTTTCAGCAGAAATAAACATGTTTCTGCAAGTTTGGTCAACCCCATGTAAGTTATGGGGCAGTAACATCACACTTTTCAAAACGTGTTTTTCAGCCCGAAATAAACGCGTTTTTTCAGGCAACTGAATCTCCTTGTAACAGCAAGGCTCAGAAGAGCCCACACACTCAGCCCTTAACCCCAGTGTACAGAAAGTGTCAAAACGTGTTTTTCAGCAGAAATAAACATGTTTCTGCAAGTTTGGTCAACCCCATGTAAGTTATGGGGCAGTAACAGAACACTTTTCAAAACGTGTTTTTCAGCCCGAAATAAACGCGTTTTTTCAGACAACTGAATCTCCTTGTAACAGCAAGGCTCAGAAGAGCCCACACACTCAGCCCTTAACCCCAGTGTACAGAAAGTGTCAAAACGTGTTTTTCAGCAGAAATAAACATGTTTCTGCAAGTTTGGTCAACCCCATGTAAGTTATGGGGCAGTAACATCACACTTTTCAAAACGTGTTTTTCAGCCCGAAATAAACGCGTTTTTTCAGACAACTGAATCTCCTTGTAACAGCAAGGCTCAGAAGAGCCCACACACTCAGCCCTTAACCCCAGTGTACAGAAAGTGTCAAAACGTGTTTTTCAGCAGAAATAAACATGTTTCTGCAAGTTTGGTCAACCCCATGTAAGTTATGGGGCAGTAACATCACACTTTTCAAAACGTGTTTTTCAGCCCGAAATAAACGCGTTTTTTCAGGCAACTGAATCTACTTGTAACAGCAAGGCTCAGAAGAGCCCACACACTCAGCCCTTAACCCCAGTGTGCAGAAAGGGTCAAAACGTGTTTTTCAGCAGAAATAAACATGTTTCTGCAAGTTTGGTCAACCCCATGTAAGTTATGGGGCAGTAACATCACACTTTTCAAAACGTGTTTTTCAGCCCGAAATAAACGCGTTTTTTCAGACAACTGAATCTCCTTGTAACAGCAAGGCTCAGAAGAGCCCACACACTCAGCCCTTAACCCCAGTGTGCAGAAAGGGTCAAAACGTGTTTTTCAGCAGAAATAAACATGTTTCTGCAAGTTTGGTCAACCCCATGTAAGTTATGGGGCAGTAACATCACACTTTTCAAAACGTGTTTTTCAGCCCGAAATAAACGCGTTTTTTCAGGCAACTGAATCTACTTGTAACAGCAAGGCTCAGAAGAGCCCACACACTCAGCCCTTAACCCCAGTGTACAGAAAGTGTCAAAACGTGTTTTTCAGCAGAAATAAACATGTTTCTGCAAGTTTGGTCAACCCCATGTAAGTTATGGGGCAGTAACATCACACTTTTCAAAACGTGTTTTTAAGCCCGAAATAAACGCGTTTTTTCAGACAACTGAATCTCCTTGTAACAGCAAGGCTCAGAAGAGCCCACACACTCAGGCCTTAACCCCAGTGTACAGAAAGTGTCAAAACGTGTTTTTCAGCAGAAATAAACATGTTTCTGCAAGTTTGGTCAACCCCATGTAAGTTATGGGGCAGTAACAGAACACTTTTCAAAACGTGTTTTTCAGCCCGAAATAAACGCGTTTTTTCAGACAACTGAATCTCCTTGTAACAGCAAGGCTCAGAAGAGCCCACACACTCAGCCCTTAACCCCAGTGTGCAGAAAGGGTCAAAACGTGTTTTTCAGCAGAAATAAACATGTTTCTGCAAGTTTGGTCAACCCCATGTAAGTTATGGGGCAGTAACATCACACTTTTCAAAACGTGTTTTTCAGCCCGAAATAAACGCGTTTTTTCAGGCAACTGAATCTACTTGTAACAGCAAGGCTCAGAAGAGCCCACACACTCAGCCCTTAACCCCAGTGTACAGAAAGTGTCAAAACGTGTTTTTCAGCAGAAATAAACATGTTTCTGCAAGTTTGGTCAACCCCATGTAAGTTATGGGGCAGTAACAGAACACTTTTCAAAACGTGTTTTTCATCCCGAAATAAACGCGTTTTTTCAGACAACTGAATCTCCTTGTAACAGCAAGGCTCAGAAGAGCCCACACACTCAGCCCTTAACCCCAGTGTACAGAAAGTGTCAAAACGTGTTTTTCAGCAGAAATAAACATGTTTCTGCAAGTTTGGTCAACCCCATGTAAGTTATGGGGCAGTAACATCACACTTTTCAAAACGTGTTTTTCAGCCCGAAATAAACGCGTTTTTTCAGGCAACTGAATCTACTTGTAACAGCAAGGCTCAGAAGAGCCCACACACTCAGCCCTTAACCCCAGTGTGCAGAAAGGGTCAAAACGTGTTTTTCAGCAGAAATAAACATGTTTCTGCAAGTTTGGTCAACCCCATGTAAGTTATGGGGCAGTAACATCACACTTTTCAAAACGTGTTTTTCAGCCCGAAATAAACGCGTTTTTTCAGACAACTGAATCTCCTTGTAACAGCAAGGCTCAGAAGAGCCCACACACTCAGCCCTTAACCCCAGTGTACAGAAAGTGTCAAAACGTGTTTTTCAGCAGAAATAAACATGTTTCTGCAAGTTTGGTCAACCCCATGTAAGTTATGGGGCAGTAACATCACACTTTTCAAAACGTGTTTTTCAGCCCGAAATAAACGCGTTTTTTCAGGCAACTGAATCTACTTGTAACAGCAAGGCTCAGAAGAGCCCACACACTCAGCCCTTAACCCCAGTGTGCAGAAAGGGTCAAAACGTGTTTTTCAGCAGAAATAAACATGTTTCTGCAAGTTTGGTCAACCCCATGTAAGTTATGGGGCAGTAACATCACACTTTTCAAAACGTGTTTTTCAGCCCGAAATAAACGCGTTTTTTCAGACAACTGAATCTCCTTGTAACAGCAAGGCTCAGAAGAGCCCACACACTCAGCCCTTAACCCCAGTGTGCAGAAAGGGTCAAAACGTGTTTTTCAGCAGAAATAAACATGTTTCTGTAAGTTTGGTCAACCCCATGTAAGTTATGGGGCAGTAACATCACACTTTTCAAAACGTGTTTTTCAGCCCGAAATAAACGCGTTTTTTCAGACAACTGAATCTCCTTGTAACAGCAAGGGTCAGAAGAGCCGACACACTCAGCCCTTAACCCCAGTGTACAGAAAGGGTCAAAACGTGTTTTTCAGCAGAAATAAACATGTTTCTGCAAGTTTGGTCAACCCCATGTAAGTTATGGGGCAGTAACATCACACTTTTCAAAACGTGTTTTTCAGCCCGAAATAAACGCGTTTTTTCAGGCAACTGAATCTACTTGTAACAGCAAGGCTCAGAAGAGCCCACACACTCAGCCCTTAACCCCATTGTGCAGAAAGAGTCAAAACGTGTTTTTCAGCAGAAATAAACATGTTTCTGCAAGTTTGGTCAACCCCATGTAAGTTATGGGGCAGTAACATCACACTTTTCAAAACGTGTTTTTCAGCCCGAAATAAACGCGTTTTTTCAGGCAACTGAATCTACTTGTAACAGCAAGGCTCAGAAGAGCCCACACACTCAGCCCTTAACCCCATTGTGCAGAAAGGGTCAAAACGTGTTTTTCAGCAGAAATAAACATGTTTCTGCAAGTTTGGTCAACCCCATGTAAGTTATGGGGCAGTAACATCACACTTTTCAAAACGTGTTTTTCAGCCCGAAATAAACGCGTTTTTTCAGGCAACTGAATCTACTTGTAACAGCAAGGCTCAGAAGAGCCCACACACTCAGCCCTTAACCCCAGTGTACAGAAAGTGTCAAAACGTGTTTTTCAGCAGAAATAAACATGTTTCTGCAAGTTTGGTCAACCCCATGTAAGTTATGGGGCAGTAACATCACACTTTTCAAAACGTGTTTTTCAGCCCGAAATAAACGCGTTTTTTCAGGCAACTGAATCTACTTGTAACAGCAAGGCTCAGAAGAGCCCACACACTCAGCCCTTAACCCCAGTGTGCAGAAAGGGTCAAAACGTGTTTTTCAGCAGAAATAAACATGTTTCTGCAAGTTTGGTCAACCCCATGTAAGTTATGGGGCAGTAACATCACACTTTTCAAAACGTGTTTTTCAGCCCGAAATAAACGCGTTTTTTCAGACAACTGAATCTCCTTGTAACAGCAAGGCTCAGAAGAGCCCACACACTCAGCCCTTAACCCCATTGTGCAGAAAGGGTCAAAACGTGTTTTTCAGCAGAAATAAACATGTTTCTGCAAGTTTGGTCAACCCCATGTAAGTTATGGGGCAGTAACATCACACTTTTCAAAACGTGTTTTTCAGCCCGAAATAAACGCGTTTTTTCAGACAACTGAATCTCCTTGTAACAGCAAGGCTCAGAAGAGCCCACACACTCAGCCCTTAACCCCAGTGTACAGAAAGTGTCAAAACGTGTTTTTCAGCAGAAATAAACATGTTTCTGCAAGTTTGGTCAACCCCATGTAAGTTATGGGGCAGTAACATCACACTTTTCAAAACGTGTTTTTCAGCCCGAAATAAACGCGTTTTTTCAGGCAACTGAATCTACTTGTAACAGCAAGGCTCAGAAGAGCCCACACACTCAGCCCTTAACCCCAGTGTGCAGAAAGGGTCAAAACGTGTTTTTCAGCAGAAATAAACATGTTTCTGTAAGTTTGGTCAACCCCATGTAAGTTATGGGGCAGTAACATCACACTTTTCAAAACGTGTTTTTCAGCCCGAAATAAACGCGTTTTTTCAGACAACTGAATCTCCTTGTAACAGCAAGGGTCAGAAGAGCCGACACACTCAGCCCTTAACCCCAGTGTACAGAAAGGGTCAAAACGTGTTTTTCAGCAGAAATAAACATGTTTCTGCAAGTTTGGTCAACCCCATGTAAGTTATGGGGCAGTAACATCACACTTTTCAAAACGTGTTTTTCAGCCCGAAATAAACGCGTTTTTTCAGGCAACTGAATCTACTTGTAACAGCAAGGCTCAGAAGAGCCCACACACTCAGCCCTTAACCCCATTGTGCAGAAAGAGTCAAAACGTGTTTTTCAGCAGAAATAAACATGTTTCTGCAAGTTTGGTCAACCCCATGTAAGTTATGGGGCAGTAACATCACACTTTTCAAAACGTGTTTTTCAGCCCGAAATAAACGCGTTTTTTCAGGCAACTGAATCTACTTGTAACAGCAAGGCTCAGAAGAGCCCACACACTCAGCCCTTAACCCCATTGTGCAGAAAGGGTCAAAACGTGTTTTTCAGCAGAAATAAACATGTTTCTGCAAGTTTGGTCAACCCCATGTAAGTTATGGGGCAGTAACATCACACTTTTCAAAACGTGTTTTTCAGCCCGAAATAAACGCGTTTTTTCAGGCAACTGAATCTACTTGTAACAGCAAGGCTCAGAAGAGCCCACACACTCAGCCCTTAACCCCAGTGTGCAGAAAGGGTCAAAACGTGTTTTTCAGCAGAAATAAACATGTTTCTGCAAGTTTGGTCAACCCCATGTAAGTTATGGGGCAGTAACATCACACTTTTCAAAACGTGTTTTTCAGCCCGAAATAAACGCGTTTTTTCAGACAACTGAATCTCCTTGTAACAGCAAGGCTCAGAAGAGCCCACACACTCAGCCCTTAACCCCATTGTGCAGAAAGGGTCAAAACGTGTTTTTCAGCAGAAATAAACATGTTTCTGCAAGTTTGGTCAACCCCATGTAAGTTATGGGGCAGTAACATCACACTTTTCAAAACGTGTTTTTCAGCCCGAAATAAACGCGTTTTTTCAGACAACTGAATCTCCTTGTAACAGCAAGGCTCAGAAGAGCCCACACACTCAGCCCTTAACCCCAGTGTACAGAAAGTGTCAAAACGTGTTTTTCAGCAGAAATAAACATGTTTCTGCAAGTTTGGTCAACCCCATGTAAGTTATGGGGCAGTAACATCACACTTTTCAAAACGTGTTTTTCAGCCCGAAATAAACGCGTTTTTTCAGGCAACTGAATCTACTTGTAACAGCAAGGCTCAGAAGAGCCCACACACTCAGCCCTTAACCCCAGTGTGCAGAAAGGGTCAAAACGTGTTTTTCAGCAGAAATAAACATGTTTCTGCAAGTTTGGTCAACCCCATGTAAGTTATGGGGCAGTAACATCACACTTTTCAAAACGTGTTTTTCAGCCCGAAATAAACGCGTTTTTTCAGACAACTGAATCTCCTTGTAACAGCAAGGCTCAGAAGAGCCCACACACTCAGCCCTTAACCCCATTGTGCAGAAAGGGTCAAAACGTGTTTTTCAGCAGAAATAAACATGTTTCTGCAAGTTTGGTCAACCCCATGTAAGTTATGGGGCAGTAACATCACACTTTTCAAAACGTGTTTTTCAGCCCGAAATAAACGCGTTTTTTCAGACAACTGAATCTCCTTGTAACAGCAAGGCTCAGAAGAGCCCACACACTCAGCCCTTAACCCCAGTGTACAGAAAGTGTCAAAACGTGTTTTTCAGCAGAAATAAACATGTTTCTGCAAGTTTGGTCAACCCCATGTAAGTTATGGGGCAGTAACAGAACACTTTTCAAAACGTGTTTTTCAGCCCGAAATAAACGCGTTTTTTCAGGCAACTGAATCTACTTGTAACAGCAAGGCTCAGAAGAGCCCACACACTCAGCCCTTAACCCCAGTGTGCAGAAAGGGTCAAAACGTGTTTTTCAGCAGAAATAAACATGTTTCTGCAAGTTTGGTCAACCCCATGTAAGTTATGGGGCAGTAACATCACACTTTTCAAAACGTGTTTTTCAGCCCGAAATAAACGCGTTTTTTCAGGCAACTGAATCTACTTGTAACAGCAAGGCTCAGAAGAGCCCACACACTCAGCCCTTAACCCCATTGTGCAGAAAGGGTCAAAACGTGTTTTTCAGCAGAAATAAACATGTTTCTGCAAGTTTGGTCAACCCCATGTAAGTTATGGGGCAGTAACATGACACTTTTCAAAACGTGTTTTTCAGCCCGAAATAAACGCGTTTTTTCAGGCAACTGAATCTACTTGTAACAGCAAGGCTCAGAAGAGCCCACACACTCAGCCCTTAACCCCAGTGTGCAGAAAGGGTCAAAACGTGTTTTTCAGCAGAAATAAACATGTTTCTGCAAGTTTGGTCAACCCCATGTAAGTTATGGGGCAGTAACATCACACTTTTCAAAACGTGTTTTTCAGCCCGAAATAAACGCGTTTTTTCAGACAACTGAATCTCCTTGTAACAGCAAGGCTCAGAAGAGCCCACACACTCAGCCCTTAACCCCATTGTGCAGAAAGGGTCAAAACCTGTTTTTCAGCAGAAATAAACATGTTTCTGCAAGTTTGGTCAACCCCATGTAAGTTATGGGGCAGTAACATCACACTTTTCAAAACGTGTTTTTCAGCCCGAAATAAACGCGTTTTTTCAGACAACTGAATCTCCTTGTAACAGCAAGGCTCAGAAGAGCCCACACACTCAGCCCTTAACCCCAGTGTACAGAAAGTGTCAAAACGTGTTTTTCAGCAGAAATAAACATGTTTCTGCAAGTTTGGTCAACCCCATGTAAGTTATGGGGCAGTAACATCACACTTTTCAAAACGTGTTTTTCAGCCCGAAATAAACGCGTTTTTTCAGGCAACTGAATCTACTTGTAACAGCAAGGCTCAGAAGAGCCCACACACTCAGCCCTTAACCCCAGTGTGCAGAAAGGGTCAAAACGTGTTTTTCAGCAGAAATAAACATGTTTCTGCAAGTTTGGTCAACCCCATGTAAGTTATGGGGCAGTAACATCACACTTTTCAAAACGTGTTTTTCAGCCCGAAATAAACGCGTTTTTTCAGACAACTGAATCTCCTTGTAACAGCAAGGCTCAGAAGAGCCCACACACTCAGCCCTTAACCCCATTGTGCAGAAAGGGTCAAAACGTGTTTTTCAGCAGAAATAAACATGTTTCTGCAAGTTTGGTCAACCCCATGTAAGTTATGGGGCAGTAACATCACACTTTTCAAAACGTGTTTTTCAGCCCGAAATAAACGCGTTTTTTCAGACAACTGAATCTCCTTGTAACAGCAAGGCTCAGAAGAGCCCACACACTCAGCCCTTAACCCCAGTGTACAGAAAGTGTCAAAACGTGTTTTTCAGCAGAAATAAACATGTTTCTGCAAGTTTGGTCAACCCCATGTAAGTTATGGGGCAGTAACAGAACACTTTTCAAAACGTGTTTTTCAGCCCGAAATAAACCCGTTTTTTCAGGCAACTGAATCTACTTGTAACAGCAAGGCTCAGAAGAGCCCACACACTCAGCCCTTAACCCCAGTGTGCAGAAAGGGTCAAAACGTGTTTTTCAGCAGAAATAAACATGTTTCTGTAAGTTTGGTCAACCCCATGTAAGTTATGGGGCAGTAACATCACACTTTTCAAAACGTGTTTTTCAGCCCGAAATAAACGCGTTTTTTCAGACAACTGAATCTCCTTGTAACAGCAAGGCTCAGAAGAGCCCACACACTCAGCCCTTAACCCCAGTGTACAGAAAGTGTCAAAACGTGTTTTTCAGCAGAAATAAACATGTTTCTGCAAGTTTGGTCAACCCCATGTAAGTTATGGGGCAGTAACATCACACTTTTCAAAACGTGTTTTTCAGCCCGAAATAAACGCGTTTTTTCAGGCAACTGAATCTACTTGTAACAGCAAGGCTCAGAAGAGCCCACACACTCAGCCCTTAACCCCAGTGTGCAGAAAGGGTCAAAACGTGTTTTTCAGCAGAAATAAACATGTTTCTGCAAGTTTGGTCAACCCCATGTAAGTTATGGGGCAGTAACATCACACTTTTCAAAACGTGTTTTTCAGCCCGAAATAAACGCGTTTTTTCAGACAACTGAATCTCCTTGTAACAGCAAGGCTCAGAAGAGCCCACACACTCAGCCCTTAACCCCAGTGTACAGAAAGTGTCAAAACGTGTTTTTCAGCAGAAATAAACATGTTTCTGTAAGTTTGGTCAACCCCATGTAAGTTATGGGGCAGTAACATCACACTTTTCAAAACGTGTTTTTCAGCCCGAAATAAACGCGTTTTTTCATACAACGGAATCTCCTCGTAACAGCAAGGCTCAGAAGAGCCCACACACTCAGCCCTTAACCCCAGTGTACAGAAAGTGTCAAAACGTGTTTTTCAGCAGAAATAAACATGTTTCTGCAAGTTTGGTCAACCCCATGTAAGTTATGGGGCAGTAACATCACACTTTTCAAAACGTGTTTTTCAGCCCGAAATAAACGCGTTTTTTCAGACAACTGAATCTCCTTGTAACAGCAAGGCTCAGAAGAGCCCACACACTCAGCCCTTAACCCCAGTGTACAGAAAGTGTCAAAACGTGTTTTTCAGCAGAAATAAACATGTTTCTGCAAGTTTGGTCAACCCCATGTAAGTTATGGGGCAGTAACAGAACACTTTTCAAAACGTGTTTTTCAGCCCGAAATAAACGCGTTTTTTCAGACAACTGAATCTCCTTGTAACAGCAAGGCTCAGAAGAGCCCACACACTCAGCCCTTAACCCCAGTGTACAGAAAGTGTCAAAACGTGTTTTTCAGCAGAAATAAACATGTTTCTGCAAGTTTGGTCAACCCCATGTAAGTTATGGGGCAGTAACATCACACTTTTCAAAACGTGTTTTTCAGCCCGAAATAAACGCGTTTTTTCAGACAACTGAATCTCCATGTAACAGCAAGGCTCAGAAGAGCCCACACACTCAGCCCTTAACCCCAGTGTACAGAAAGTGTCAAAACGTGTTTTTCAGCAGAAATAAACATGTTTCTGCAAGTTTGGTCAACCCCATGTAAGTTATGGGGCAGTAACATCACACTTTTCAAAACGTGTTTTTCAGCCCGAAATAAACGCGTTTTTTCAGACAACTGAATCTCCTTGTAACAGCAAGGCTCAGAAGAGCCCACACACTCAGCCCTTAACCCCAGTGTACAGAAAGTGTCAAAACGTGTTTTTCAGCAGAAATAAACATGTTTCTGCAAGTTTGGTCAACCCCATGTAAGTTATGGGGCAGTAACATCACACTTTTCAAAACGTGTTTTTCAGCCCGAAATAAACGCGTTTTTTCAGGCAACTGAATCTCCTTGTAACAGCAAGGCTCAGAAGAGCCCACACACTCAGCCCTTAACCCCAGTGTACAGAAAGTGTCAAAACGTGTTTTTCAGCAGAAATAAACAAGTTTCTGCAAGTTTGGTCAACCCCATGTAAGTTATGGGGCAGTAACAGAACACTTTTCAAAACGTGTTTTTCAGCCCGAAATAAACGCGTTTTTTCAGACCAACTGAATCTCCTTGTAACAGCAAGGCTCAGAAGAGCCCACACACTCAGCCCTTAACCCCAGTGTACAGAAAGTGTCAAAACGTGTTTTTCAGCAGAAATAAACATGTTTCTGCAAGTTTGGTCAACCCCATGTAAGTTATGGGGCAGTAACATCACACTTTTCAAAACGTGTTTTTCAGCCCGAAATAAACGCGTTTTTTCAGGCAACTGAATCTCCTTGTAACAGCAAGGCTCAGAAGAGCCCACACACTCAGCCCTTAACCCCAGTGTACAGAAAGTGTCAAAACGTGTTTTTCAGCAGAAATAAACATGTTTCTGCAAGTTTGGTCAACCCCATGTAAGTTATGGGGCAGTAACATCACACTTTTCAAAACGTGTTTTTCAGCCCGAAATAAACGCGTTTTTTCAGGCAACTGAATCTCCTTGTAACAGCAAGGCTCAGAAGAGCCCACACACTCAGCCTTAACCCCAGTGTACAGAAAGTGTCAAAACGTGTTTTTCAGCAGAAATAAACAAGTTTCTGCAAGTTTGGTCAACCCCATGTAAGTTATGGGGCAGTAACAGAACACTTTTCAAAACGTGTTTTTCAGCCCGAAATAAACGCGTTTTTTCAGACAACTGAATCTCCTTGTAACAGCAAGGCTCAGAAGAGCCCACACACTCAGCCCTTAACCCCAGTGTACAGAAAGTGTCAAAACGTGTTTTTCAGCAGAAATAAACATGTTTCTGCAAGTTTGGTCAACCCCATGTAAGTTATGGGGCAGTAACATCACACTTTTCAAAACGTGTTTTTCAGCCCGAAATAAACGCGTTTTTTCAGGCAACTGAATCTCCTTGTAACAGCAAGGCTCAGAAGAGCCCACACACTCAGCCCTTAACCCCAGTGTACAGAAAGGGTCAAAACGTGTTTTTCAGCAGAAATAAACATGTTTCTGCAAGTTTGGTCAACCCCATGTAAGTTATGGGGCAGTAACATCACACTTTTCAAAACGTGTTTTTCAGCCCGAAATAAACGCGTTTTTTCAGACAACTGAATCTCCTTGTAACAGCAAGGCTCAGAAGAGCCCACACACTCAGCCCTTAACCCCATTGTGCAGAAAGGGTCAAAACGTGTTTTTCAGCAGAAATAAACATGTTTCTGCAAGTTTGGTCAACCCCATGTAAGTTATGGGGCAGTAACATCACACTTTTCAAAACGTGTTTTTCAGCCCGAAATAAACGCGTTTTTTCAGACAACTGAATATCCTTGTAACAGCAAGGCTCAGAAGAGCCCACACACTCAGCCCTTAACCCCAGTGTACAGAAAGTGTCAAAACGTGTTTTTCAGCAGAAATAAACATGTTTCTGCAAGTTTGGTCAACCCCATGTAAGTTATGGGGCAGTAACATCACACTTTTCAAAACGTGTTTTTCAGCCCGAAATAAACGCGTTTTTTCAGACAACTGAATCTCCTTGTAACAGCAAGGCTCAGAGAGCCCACACACTCAGCCCTTAACCCCAGTGTACAGAAAGTGTCAAAACGTGTTTTTCAGCAGAAATAAACATGTTTCTGCAAGTTTGGTCAACCCCATGTAAGTTATGGGGCAGTAACAGAACACTTTTCAAAACGTGTTTTTCAGCCCGAAATAAACGCGTTTTTTCAGACAACTGAATCTCCTTGTAACAGCAAGGCTCAGAAGAGCCCACACACTCAGCCCTTAACCCCAGTGTACAGAAAGGGTCAAAACGTGTTTTTCAGCAGAAATAAACATGTTTCTGCAAGTTTGGTCAACCCCCATGTAAGTTATGGGGCAGTAACATCACACTTTTCAAAACGTGTTTTTCAGCCCCGAAATAAACGCGTTTTTTCAGGCAACTGAATCTCCTTGTAACAGCAAGGCTCAGAAGAGCCCACACACTCAGCCCTTAACCCCAGTGTACAGAAAGGGTCAAAACGTGTTTTTCAGCAGAAATAAACATGTTTCTGCAAGTTTGGTCAACCCCATGTAAGTTATGGGGCAGTAACATCACACTTTTCAAAACGTGTTTTTCAGCCCGAAATAAACGCGTTTTTTCAGACAACTGAATCTCCTTGTAACAGCAAGGCTCAGAAGAGCCCACACACTCAGCCCTTAACCCCAGTGTACAGAAAGTGTCAAAACGTGTTTTTCAGCAGAAATAAACATGTTTCTGCAAGTTTGGTCAAACCCATGTAAGTTATGGGGCAGTAACATCACATTTTTCAAAACGTGTTTTTCAGCACGAAATAAACGCGTTTTTTCAGGCAACTGAATCTACTTGTAACAGCAAGGCTCAGAAGAGCCCACACACTCAGCCCTTAACCCCATTGTGCAGAAAGGGTCAAAACGTGTTTTTCAGCAGAAATAAACATGTTTCTGCAAGTTTGGTCAACCCCACGTAAGTTATGGGGCAGTAACATCACACTTTTCAAAACGTGTTTTTCAGCCCGAAATAAACGCGTTTTTTCAGACAACTGAATCTCCTTGTAACAGCAAGGCTCAGAAGAGCCCACACACTCAGCCCTTAACCCCAGTGTACAGAAAGTGTCAAAACGTGTTTTTCAGCAGAAATAAACATGTTTCTGCAAGTTTGGTCAACCCATGTAAGTTATGGGGCAGTAACATCACACTTTTCAAAACGTGTTTTTCAGCCCGAAATAAACGCGTTTTTTCAGGCAACTGAATCTACTTGTAACAGCAAGGCTCAGAAGAGCCCACACACTCAGCCCTTAACCCCAGTGTGCAGAAAGGGTCAAAACGTGTTTTTCAGCAGAAATAAACATGTTTCTGTAAGTTTGGTCAACCCCATGTAAGTTATGGGGCAGTAACATCACACTTTTCAAAACGTGTTTTTCAGCCCGAAATAAACGCGTTTTTCAGACAACTGAATCTCCTTGTAACAGCAAGGGTCAGAAGAGCCGACACACTCAGCCCTTAACCCCAGTGTACAGAAAGGGTCAAAACGTGTTTTTCAGCAGAAATAAACATGTTTCTGCAAGTTTGGTCAACCCCATGTAAGTTATGGGGCAGTAACATCACACTTTTCAAAACGTGTTTTTCAGCCCGAAATAAACGCGTTTTTTCAGGCAACTGAATCTACTTGTAACAGCAAGGCTCAGAAGAGCCCACACACTCAGCCCTTAACCCCATTGTGCAGAAAGAGTCAAAACGTGTTTTTCAGCAGAAATAAACATGTTTCTGCAAGTTTGGTCAACCCCATGTAAGTTATGGGGCAGTAACATCACACTTTTCAAAACGTGTTTTTCAGCCCGAAATAAACGCGTTTTTTCAGGCAACTGAATCTACTTGTAACAGCAAGGCTCAGAAGAGCCCACACACTCAGCCCTTAACCCCATTGTGCAGAAAGGGTCAAAACGTGTTTTTCAGCAGAAATAAACATGTTTCTGCAAGTTTGGTCAACCCCATGTAAGTTATGGGGCAGTAACATCACACTTTTCAAAACGTGTTTTTCAGCCCGAAATAAACGCGTTTTTTCAGGCAACTGAATCTACTTGTAACAGCAAGGCTCAGAAGAGCCCACACACTCAGCCCTTAACCCCAGTGTGCAGAAAGGGTCAAAACGTGTTTTTCAGCAGAAATAAACATGTTTCTGCAAGTTTGGTCAACCCCATGTAAGTTATGGGGCAGTAACATCACACTTTTCAAAACGTGTTTTTCAGCCCGAAATAAACGCGTTTTTTCAGACAACTGAATCTCCTTGTAACAGCAAGGCTCAGAAGAGCCCACACACTCAGCCCTTAACCCCATTGTGCAGAAAGGGTCAAAACGTGTTTTTCAGCAGAAATAAACATGTTTCTGCAAGTTTGGTCAACCCCATGTAAGTTATGGGGCAGTAACATCACACTTTTCAAAACGTGTTTTTCAGCCCGAAATAAACGCGTTTTTTCAGACAACTGAATCTCCTTGTAACAGCAAGGCTCAGAAGAGCCCACACACTCAGCCCTTAACCCCAGTGTACAGAAAGTGTCAAAACGTGTTTTTCAGCAGAAATAAACATGTTTCTGCAAGTTTGGTCAACCCCATGTAAGTTATGGGGCAGTAACATCACACTTTTCAAAACGTGTTTTTCAGCCCGAAATAAACGCGTTTTTTCAGGCAACTGAATCTACTTGTAACAGCAAGGCTCAGAAGAGCCCACACACTCAGCCCTTAACCCCAGTGTGCAGAAAGGGTCAAAACGTGTTTTTCAGCAGAAATAAACATGTTTCTGCAAGTTTGGTCAACCCCATGTAAGTTATGGGGCAGTAACATCACACTTTTCAAAACGTGTTTTTCAGCCCGAAATAAACGCGTTTTTTCAGACAACTGAATCTCCTTGTAACAGCAAGGCTCAGAAGAGCCCACACACTCAGCCCTTAACCCCATTGTGCAGAAAGGGTCAAAACGTGTTTTTCAGCAGAAATAAACATGTTTCTGCAAGTTTGGTCAACCCCATGTAAGTTATGGGGCAGTAACATCACACTTTTCAAAACGTGTTTTTCAGCCCGAAATAAACGCGTTTTTTCAGACAACTGAATCTCCTTGTAACAGCAAGGCTCAGAAGAGCCCACACACTCAGCCCTTAACCCCAGTGTACAGAAAGTGTCAAAACGTGTTTTTCAGCAGAAATAAACATGTTTCTGCAAGTTTGGTCAACCCCATGTAAGTTATGGGGCAGTAACAGAACACTTTTCAAAACGTGTTTTTCAGCCCGAAATAAACGCGTTTTTTCAGGCAACTGAATCTACTTGTAACAGCAAGGCTCAGAAGAGCCCACACACTCAGCCCTTAACCCCAGTGTGCAGAAAGGGTCAAAACGTGTTTTTCAGCAGAAATAAACATGTTTCTGCAAGTTTGGTCAACCCCATGTAAGTTATGGGGCAGTAACATCACACTTTTCAAAACGTGTTTTTCAGCCCGAAATAAACGCGTTTTTTCAGGCAACTGAATCTACTTGTAACAGCAAGGCTCAGAAGAGCCCACACACTCAGCCCTTAACCCCATTGTGCAGAAAGGGTCAAAACGTGTTTTTCAGCAGAAATAAACATGTTTCTGCAAGTTTGGTCAACCCCATGTAAGTTATGGGGCAGTAACATGACACTTTTCAAAACGTGTTTTTCAGCCCGAAATAAACGCGTTTTTTCAGGCAACTGAATCTACTTGTAACAGCAAGGCTCAGAAGAGCCCACACACTCAGCCCTTAACCCCAGTGTGCAGAAAGGGTCAAAACGTGTTTTTCAGCAGAAATAAACATGTTTCTGCAAGTTTGGTCAACCCCATGTAAGTTATGGGGCAGTAACATCACACTTTTCAAAACGTGTTTTTCAGCCCGAAATAAACGCGTTTTTTCAGACAACTGAATCTCCTTGTAACAGCAAGGCTCAGAAGAGCCCACACACTCAGCCCTTAACCCCATTGTGCAGAAAGGGTCAAAACCTGTTTTTCAGCAGAAATAAACATGTTTCTGCAAGTTTGGTCAACCCCATGTAAGTTATGGGGCAGTAACATCACACTTTTCAAAACGTGTTTTTCAGCCCGAAATAAACGCGTTTTTTCAGACAACTGAATCTCCTTGTAACAGCAAGGCTCAGAAGAGCCCACACACTCAGCCCTTAACCCCAGTGTACAGAAAGTGTCAAAACGTGTTTTTCAGCAGAAATAAACATGTTTCTGCAAGTTTGGTCAACCCCATGTAAGTTATGGGGCAGTAACATCACACTTTTCAAAACGTGTTTTTCAGCCCGAAATAAACGCGTTTTTTCAGGCAACTGAATCTACTTGTAACAGCAAGGCTCAGAAGAGCCCACACACTCAGCCCTTAACCCCAGTGTGCAGAAAGGGTCAAAACGTGTTTTTCAGCAGAAATAAACATGTTTCTGCAAGTTTGGTCAACCCCATGTAAGTTATGGGGCAGTAACATCACACTTTTCAAAACGTGTTTTTCAGCCCGAAATAAACGCGTTTTTTCAGACAACTGAATCTCCTTGTAACAGCAAGGCTCAGAAGAGCCCACACACTCAGCCCTTAACCCCATTGTGCAGAAAGGGTCAAAACGTGTTTTTCAGCAGAAATAAACATGTTTCTGCAAGTTTGGTCAACCCCATGTAAGTTATGGGGCAGTAACATCACACTTTTCAAAACGTGTTTTTCAGCCCGAAATAAACGCGTTTTTTCAGACAACTGAATCTCCTTGTAACAGCAAGGCTCAGAAGAGCCCACACACTCAGCCCTTAACCCCAGTGTACAGAAAGTGTCAAAACGTGTTTTTCAGCAGAAATAAACATGTTTCTGCAAGTTTGGTCAACCCCATGTAAGTTATGGGGCAGTAACATCACACTTTTCAAAACGTGTTTTTCAGCCCGAAATAAACGCGTTTTTTCAGGCAACTGAATCTCCTTGTAACAGCAAGGCTCAGAAGAGCCCACACACTCAGCCCTTAACCCCAGTGTACAGAAAGTGTCAAAACGTGTTTTTCAGCAGAAATAAACATGTTTCTGCAAGTTTGGTCAACCCCATGTAAGTTATGGGGCAGTAACATCACACTTTTCAAAACGTGTTTTTCAGCCCGAAATAAACGCGTTTTTTCAGGCAACTGAATCTCCTTGTAACAGCAAGGCTCAGAAGAGCCCACACACTCAGCCCTTAACCCCAGTGTACAGAAAGTGTCAAAACGTGTTTTTCAGCAGAAATAAACAAGTTTCTGCAAGTTTGGTCAACCCCATGTAAGTTATGGGGCAGTAACAGAACACTTTTCAAAACGTGTTTTTCAGCCCGAAATAAACGCGTTTTTTCAGACAACTGAATCTCCTTGTAACAGCAAGGCTCAGAAGAGCCCACACACTCAGCCCTTAACCCCAGTGTACAGAAAGTGTCAAAACGTGTTTTTCAGCAGAAATAAACATGTTTCTGCAAGTTTGGTCAACCCCATGTAAGTTATGGGGCAGTAACATCACACTTTTCAAAACGTGTTTTTCAGCCCGAAATAAACGCGTTTTTTCAGGCAACTGAATCTCCTTGTAACAGCAAGGCTCAGAAGAGCCCACACACTCAGCCCTTAACCCCAGTGTACAGAAAGGGTCAAAACGTGTTTTTCAGCAGAAATAAACATGTTTCTGCAAGTTTGGTCAACCCCATGTAAGTTATGGGGCAGTAACATCACACTTTTCAAAACGTGTTTTTCAGCCCGAAATAAACGCGTTTTTTCAGACAACTGAATCTCCTTGTAACAGCAAGGCTCAGAAGAGCCCACACACTCAGCCCTTAACCCCATTGTGCAGAAAGGGTCAAAACGTGTTTTTCAGCAGAAATAAACATGTTTCTGCAAGTTTGGTCAACCCCATGTAAGTTATGGGGCAGTAACATCACACTTTTCAAAACGTGTTTTTCAGCCCGAAATAAACGCGTTTTTTCAGACAACTGAATATCCTTGTAACAGCAAGGCTCAGAAGAGCCCACACACTCAGCCCTTAACCCCAGTGTACAGAAAGTGTCAAAACGTGTTTTTCAGCAGAAATAAACATGTTTCTGCAAGTTTGGTCAACCCCATGTAAGTTATGGGGCAGTAACATCACACTTTTCAAAACGTGTTTTTCAGCCCGAAATAAACGCGTTTTTTCAGACAACTGAATCTCCTTGTAACAGCAAGGCTCAGAAGAGCCCACACACTCAGCCCTTAACCCCAGTGTACAGAAAGTGTCAAAACGTGTTTTTCAGCAGAAATAAACATGTTTCTGCAAGTTTGGTCAACCCCATGTAAGTTATGGGGCAGTAACAGAACACTTTTCAAAACGTGTTTTTCAGCCCGAAATAAACGCGTTTTTTCAGACAACTGAATCTCCTTGTAACAGCAAGGCTCAGAAGAGCCCACACACTCAGCCCTTAACCCCAGTGTACAGAAAGGGTCAAAACGTGTTTTTCAGCAGAAATAAACATGTTTCTGCAAGTTTGGTCAACCCCATGTAAGTTATGGGGCAGTAACATCACACTTTTCAAAACGTGTTTTTCAGCCCGAAATAAACGCGTTTTTTCAGGCAACTGAATCTCCTTGTAACAGCAAGGCTCAGAAGAGCCCACACACTCAGCCCTTAACCCCAGTGTACAGAAAGGGTCAAAACGTGTTTTTCAGCAGAAATAAACATGTTTCTGCAAGTTTGGTCAACCCCATGTAAGTTATGGGGCAGTAACATCACACTTTTCAAAACGTGTTTTTCAGCCCGAAATAAACGCGTTTTTTCAGACAACTGAATCTCCTTGTAACAGCAAGGCTCAGAAGAGCCCACACACTCAGCCCTTAACCCCAGTGTACAGAAAGTGTCAAAACGTGTTTTTCAGCAGAAATAAACATGTTTCTGCAAGTTTGGTCAAACCCATGTAAGTTATGGGGCAGTAACATCACATTTTTCAAAACGTGTTTTTCAGCACGAAATAAACGCGTTTTTTCAGGCAACTGAATCTACTTGTAACAGCAAGGCTCAGAAGAGCCCACACACTCAGCCCTTAACCCCATTGTGCAGAAAGGGTCAAAACGTGTTTTTCAGCAGAAATAAACATGTTTCTGCAAGTTTGGTCAACCCCACGTAAGTTATGGGGCAGTAACATCACACTTTTCAAAACGTGTTTTTCAGCCCGAAATAAACGCGTTTTTTCAGACAACTGAATCTCCTTGTAACAGCAAGGCTCAGAAGAGCCCACACACTCAGCCCTTAACCCCAGTGTACAGAAAGTGTCAAAACGTGTTTTTCAGCAGAAATAAACATGTTTCTGCAAGTTTGGTCAACCCCATGTAAGTTATGGGGCAGTAACATCACACTTTTCAAAACGTGTTTTTCAGCCCGAAATAAACGCGTTTTTTCAGGCAACTGAATCTACTTGTAACAGCAAGGCTCAGAAGAGCCCACACACTCAGCCCTTAACCCCAGTGTGCAGAAAGGGTCAAAACGTGTTTTTCAGCAGAAATAAACATGTTTCTGTAAGTTTGGTCAACCCCATGTAAGTTATGGGGCAGTAACATCACACTTTTCAAAACGTGTTTTTCAGCCCGAAATAAACGCGTTTTTTCAGACAACTGAATCTCCTTGTAACAGCAAGGGTCAGAAGAGCCGACACACTCAGCCCTTAACCCCAGTGTACAGAAAGGGTCAAAACGTGTTTTTCAGCAGAAATAAACATGTTTCTGCAAGTTTGGTCAACCCCATGTAAGTTATGGGGCAGTAACATCACACTTTTCAAAACGTGTTTTTCAGCCCGAAATAAACGCGTTTTTTCAGGCAACTGAATCTACTTGTAACAGCAAGGCTCAGAAGAGCCCACACACTCAGCCCTTAACCCCATTGTGCAGAAAGAGTCAAAACGTGTTTTTCAGCAGAAATAAACATGTTTCTGCAAGTTTGGTCAACCCCATGTAAGTTATGGGGCAGTAACATCACACTTTTCAAAACGTGTTTTTCAGCCCGAAATAAACGCGTTTTTTCAGGCAACTGAATCTACTTGTAACAGCAAGGCTCAGAAGAGCCCACACACTCAGCCCTTAACCCCATTGTGCAGAAAGGGTCAAAACGTGTTTTTCAGCAGAAATAAACATGTTTCTGCAAGTTTGGTCAACCCCATGTAAGTTATGGGGCAGTAACATCACACTTTTCAAAACGTGTTTTTCAGCCCGAAATAAACGCGTTTTTTCAGGCAACTGAATCTACTTGTAACAGCAAGGCTCAGAAGAGCCCACACACTCAGCCCTTAACCCCAGTGTGCAGAAAGGGTCAAAACGTGTTTTTCAGCAGAAATAAACATGTTTCTGCAAGTTTGGTCAACCCCATGTAAGTTATGGGGCAGTAACATCACACTTTTCAAAACGTGTTTTTCAGCCCGAAATAAACGCGTTTTTTCAGACAACTGAATCTCCTTGTAACAGCAAGGCTCAGAAGAGCCCACACACTCAGCCCTTAACCCCATTGTGCAGAAAGGGTCAAAACGTGTTTTTCAGCAGAAATAAACATGTTTCTGCAAGTTTGGTCAACCCCATGTAAGTTATGGGGCAGTAACATCACACTTTTCAAAACGTGTTTTTCAGCCCGAAATAAACGCGTTTTTTCAGACAACTGAATCTCCTTGTAACAGCAAGGCTCAGAAGAGCCCACACACTCAGCCCTTAACCCCAGTGTACAGAAAGTGTCAAAACGTGTTTTTCAGCAGAAATAAACATGTTTCTGCAAGTTTGGTCAACCCCATGTAAGTTATGGGGCAGTAACATCACACTTTTCAAAACGTGTTTTTCAGCCCGAAATAAACGCGTTTTTTCAGGCAACTGAATCTACTTGTAACAGCAAGGCTCAGAAGAGCCCACACACTCAGCCCTTAACCCCAGTGTGCAGAAAGGGTCAAAACGTGTTTTTCAGCAGAAATAAACATGTTTCTGCAAGTTTGGTCAACCCCATGTAAGTTATGGGGCAGTAACATCACACTTTTCAAAACGTGTTTTTCAGCCCGAAATAAACGCGTTTTTTCAGACAACTGAATCTCCTTGTAACAGCAAGGCTCAGAAGAGCCCACACACTCAGCCCTTAACCCCATTGTGCAGAAAGGGTCAAAACGTGTTTTTCAGCAGAAATAAACATGTTTCTGCAAGTTTGGTCAACCCCATGTAAGTTATGGGGCAGTAACATCACACTTTTCAAAACGTGTTTTTCAGCCCGAAATAAACGCGTTTTTTCAGACAACTGAATCTCCTTGTAACAGCAAGGCTCAGAAGAGCCCACACACTCAGCCCTTAACCCCAGTGTACAGAAAGTGTCAAAACGTGTTTTTCAGCAGAAATAAACATGTTTCTGCAAGTTTGGTCAACCCCATGTAAGTTATGGGGCAGTAACAGAACACTTTTCAAAACGTGTTTTTCAGCCCGAAATAAACGCGTTTTTTCAGGCAACTGAATCTACTTGTAACAGCAAGGCTCAGAAGAGCCCACACACTCAGCCCTTAACCCCAGTGTGCAGAAAGGGTCAAAACGTGTTTTTCAGCAGAAATAAACATGTTTCTGCAAGTTTGGTCAACCCCATGTAAGTTATGGGGCAGTAACATCACACTTTTCAAAACGTGTTTTTCAGCCCGAAATAAACGCGTTTTTTCAGGCAACTGAATCTACTTGTAACAGCAAGGCTCAGAAGAGCCCACACACTCAGCCCTTAACCCCATTGTGCAGAAAGGGTCAAAACGTGTTTTTCAGCAGAAATAAACATGTTTCTGCAAGTTTGGTCAACCCCATGTAAGTTATGGGGCAGTAACATGACACTTTTCAAAACGTGTTTTTCAGCCCGAAATAAACGCGTTTTTTCAGGCAACTGAATCTACTTGTAACAGCAAGGCTCAGAAGAGCCCACACACTCAGCCCTTAACCCCAGTGTGCAGAAAGGGTCAAAACGTGTTTTTCAGCAGAAATAAACATGTTTCTGCAAGTTTGGTCAACCCCATGTAAGTTATGGGGCAGTAACATCACACTTTTCAAAACGTGTTTTTCAGCCCGAAATAAACGCGTTTTTTCAGACAACTGAATCTCCTTGTAACAGCAAGGCTCAGAAGAGCCCACACACTCAGCCCTTAACCCCATTGTGCAGAAAGGGTCAAAACCTGTTTTTCAGCAGAAATAAACATGTTTCTGCAAGTTTGGTCAACCCCATGTAAGTTATGGGGCAGTAACATCACACTTTTCAAAACGTGTTTTTCAGCCCGAAATAAACGCGTTTTTTCAGACAACTGAATCTCCTTGTAACAGCAAGGCTCAGAAGAGCCCACACACTCAGCCCTTAACCCCAGTGTACAGAAAGTGTCAAAACGTGTTTTTCAGCAGAAATAAACATGTTTCTGCAAGTTTGGTCAACCCCATGTAAGTTATGGGGCAGTAACATCACACTTTTCAAAACGTGTTTTTCAGCCCGAAATAAACGCGTTTTTTCAGGCAACTGAATCTACTTGTAACAGCAAGGCTCAGAAGAGCCCACACACTCAGCCCTTAACCCCAGTGTGCAGAAAGGGTCAAAACGTGTTTTTCAGCAGAAATAAACATGTTTCTGCAAGTTTGGTCAACCCCATGTAAGTTATGGGGCAGTAACATCACACTTTTCAAAACGTGTTTTTCAGCCCGAAATAAACGCGTTTTTTCAGACAACTGAATCTCCTTGTAACAGCAAGGCTCAGAAGAGCCCACACACTCAGCCCTTAACCCCATTGTGCAGAAAGGGTCAAAACGTGTTTTTCAGCAGAAATAAACATGTTTCTGCAAGTTTGGTCAACCCCATGTAAGTTATGGGGCAGTAACATCACACTTTTCAAAACGTGTTTTTCAGCCCGAAATAAACGCGTTTTTTCAGACAACTGAATCTCCTTGTAACAGCAAGGCTCAGAAGAGCCCACACACTCAGCCCTTAACCCCAGTGTACAGAAAGTGTCAAAACGTGTTTTTCAGCAGAAATAAACATGTTTCTGCAAGTTTGGTCAACCCCATGTAAGTTATGGGGCAGTAACAGAACACTTTTCAAAACGTGTTTTTCAGCCCGAAATAAACGCGTTTTTTCAGGCAACTGAATCTACTTGTAACAGCAAGGCTCAGAAGAGCCCACACACTCAGCCCTTAACCCCAGTGTGCAGAAAGGGTCAAAACGTGTTTTTCAGCAGAAATAAACATGTTTCTGCAAGTTTGGTCAACCCCATGTAAGTTATGGGGCAGTAACATCACACTTTTCAAAACGTGTTTTTCAGCCCGAAATAAACGCGTTTTTTCAGACAACTGAATCTCCTTGTAACAGCAAGGCTCAGAAGAGCCCACACACTCAGCCCTTAACCCCAGTGTACAGAAAGTGTCAAAACGTGTTTTTCAGCAGAAATAAACATGTTTCTGTAAGTTTGGTCAACCCCATGTAAGTTATGGGGCAGTAACATCACACTTTTCAAAACGTGTTTTTCAGCCCGAAATAAACGCGTTTTTTCATACAACTGAATGTCCTTGTAACAGCAAGGCTCAGAAGAGCCCACACACTCAGCCCTTAACCCCAGTGTACAGAAAGTGTCAAAACGTGTTTTTCAGCAGAAATAAACATGTTTCTGCAAGTTTGGTCAACCCCATGTAAGTTATGGGGCAGTAACATCACACTTTTCAAAACGTGTTTTTCAGCCCGAAATAAACGCGTTTTTTCAGACAACTGAATCTCCTTGTAACAGCAAGGCTCAGAAGAGCCCACACACTCAGCCCTTAACCCCAGTGTACAGAAAGTGTCAAAACGTGTTTTTCAGCAGAAATAAACATGTTTCTGCAAGTTTGGTCAACCCCATGTAAGTTATGGGGCAGTAACAGAACACTTTTCAAAACGTGTTTTTCATCCCGAAATAAACGCGTTTTTTCAGACAACTGAATCTCCTTGTAACAGCAAGGCTCAGAAGAGCCCACACACTCAGCCCTTAACCCCAGTGTACAGAAAGTGTCAAAACGTGTTTTTCAGCAGAAATAAACATGTTTCTGCAAGTTTGGTCAACCCCATGTAAGTTATGGGGCAGTAACATCACACTTTTCAAAACGTGTTTTTCAGCCCGAAATAAACGCGTTTTTTCAGACAACTGAATCTCCATGTAACAGCAAGGCTCAGAAGAGCCCACACACTCAGCCCTTAAC